>NW_017253363.1:0-2569 GCF_001642045.1 Paraphaeosphaeria sporulosa | reverse complement strand
TTCCGGTATGTCGACGCTAGGTTAGAGATACTGCTTAGTGTAGAGGGATGGTCCGCTCCTAGTATTATCTTGCTAGTCTCTACTACTTGCTCAAAAAGCTCCTCAGCATCGCTCCTAACCGTCATCGTAGGTGAGTAGGCTTGTTCGCTTACGCTCGCTCCTCCTAAAGGCCTCCAGGTACTTCGCCACTGTGAATAGTGGTGCTCTTTCCGAGACGTACGCTGCAGCTTGCACAATAGCGAGCGGCAAGTTCTCAAGCGCAGCTGAGAGCTCAGCAAGGTCGCTAGCATCCTCTTGCACTACTAGCTTCTTGCCAAATAGCGCCAGCGCCTGCGCCTTGTCCATCGGCTCTACATGAACAACGTCGCGCTGCTCGACCAGATCCAGTGCCGCCTCCCTGTTCCGCGTCGTAATAAGGATCGAGCCGCGCTCGCAGCTGGGGAGGTAATTGAGCAACCGGCTAGCAGGGCTCTTTGAATCGACACTCTGGCCACGTTCGATAGCTCGAG
Source organism: Paraphaeosphaeria sporulosa (assembly GCF_001642045.1). Lineage (NCBI taxonomy): Eukaryota > Fungi > Ascomycota > Dothideomycetes > Pleosporales > Didymosphaeriaceae > Paraphaeosphaeria > Paraphaeosphaeria sporulosa. The sequence continues at coordinate 2,060 of NW_017253363.1, read as the reverse complement.
CATCGAGAAGAAAGTGAGCATCGTCAAGATTATCAAGCACGAGAAGCCATCGCTGCTTGCAGTTACGAAGCCAGTTGTGCACGAGCTTGAATATGTTCGCCTGCGGGTCTCGCCGCCCAGCGATCTTAACACAGTCGGCGATGTCGCGGAAGCTCTGCTCGAACCGGGCCGCGTTACTGGCGTGCACCCAGAACACCCACATCTCAGGAGATCGCTCGCGCGTGCGGTAGGCATATTCGATGGCGAGCTGTGACTTGCTTCTCTGCCGTCAGCCTTGCTGTGCTAGTCAAGCCGACTTCTGCTTACCCCACACCACCTAGGCCCACAAGCGCAGTCCGCGAACCTGGCGCATCGCATCTATGCCGCACTTGGTCGAGTGTTGTCTCCCGCTCGATAAAGTCGGTGTCGCGGGTGAAGGGTATGACTATCAATGGCGATGGTGGAGTCTCGGGTCGCTCTTGAGGCGGGGTCTGTTAGCACTTGTTCGGGCCCTGGAGCTAGAGCGATCCCACAACGTACCAGGAGGAAGGGAGAACGCAGTGTTCACTAGGCCGTGGATGGTGCCGGCTTGGAAGCCGGCGTTCGCGATACCAAAAGTGATTGTGGAGCTCATAATACTGCAATGTCAGCCTCAAGGCGGCGGTGTCTGTGACCAAGTGTCAGCTGGAGCTCAGCTGTGCTTCAGCCTGCCGGTTCATGCAGTTAGCTTGCAGGCATCTTGGCCACCCATATTTCCTCGCCATTCCAATATCACCACCACTGGCCGCGCTGAGCCTGCAGATTATAGGATATCGTACCAAACCTTATAGTGTCATGGTGTTAGGGAATCTACGACATGGTCTCTTCTAATGCGCTTACTGCTATTCAGAGTGCAGAGAGGAATAAAGAAAAGTATATGGCGTAGGGACGCGTAGACTTCGCATTTATAGGTCATGTTCTAATCGTAATTAAATCTAGGTAATATAACTTAAGTTAGTTAAGTTAGTATTCAAGTTACATTAGATTCGGTTCAAATGAAGAGTGCCTTATGATTGCAAGCTAGCTCACTTGGAACTAGAATATCTAAGCACCCTGCAATTGGCAAAGGCTAGCAAGGGGTACCCTAAGTGAATAAGGATCTTACAAAATCGTCGCTTACACAAAGGGTGAGGGCGGTTTTATAAAGGGCTGTAGCGCAAATGTGGTAATAACTATTTAGAGCGGCTTAGCCTAGTCAGTTTTAACCTCACTATTAAAGAGACTAACTACCTGTTAATAACACGGAAGGGAATGGAATGAAGTGACGTTACTATATATATTCATATCAAGAATCTACCTGGTTAGGGAAAATGTGCGAGAACTAGGTCAATCGATATTATTAAAAGAAAGTACCCAATCTTGGGACCCCATTACCGGCGAGGCGCTAAGTTTTATCTTATCTAGTTATCCTAGACGTTACCTTATTCTTAGTGTCTCTCTATTACCAATATTATTAGGTGCTATAAACTAACCTTAATTAATATTCTATACGAGTATGAGTTCCTTTTTACGAGTCTTAACACACTACCATCAGGGTGGGATCCAACTAGAAGATAGAAATAGAAATCTCCTAGATTTATTCGTTCCTTATAAAACTAGAGAGGCTTTATTATAAAATATTTTAGTATACGATTGTCACGGAAACCTTAGAGGCTACCTAATAAGCATGGATATACTGCTAGTAGTAGTATATCTTAGAGATGTCACGCGCTAGTAGCTAGTTAATAGATTATTAAATGGGTGGCCCGTCTGCTAGCTAATTAGTCAAAGTATGGCACTAGCCACCCTTAGCAAGGGCGTATAACGAAGCGAGAAGATAGATCCATACTAGATAAGGGGGAGAGGACCTTTTCTCCTTATCTAACGTCTTATACCTACACGTAGATACCAAACGTAGTATATTAATCTAGCCTACCTAGGCCTTAGATATCTTGCTTATTGCTCTCATGATATTATGTTGGATCACACCAACTAACCAACATGACTAGTTCAGCAGACCCGACCCTAATAATATAGGTAATAATAGAATAGATTAAGATACT
>NW_017253362.1:3479078-3493315 GCF_001642045.1 Paraphaeosphaeria sporulosa | reverse complement strand
TATTTAGTAATTCGAGCGTAAGGGATGGCGGTACCAAAGAGGTTAGGTGAATATCCTACACTATATAATAGTATGATGCAATAAATATTAAGAGAAGGCTAATAATTTGTATAGAGATGAGTGGCTTTAATTTAGATATAAAAGTAAGCTTTTAAAGTTAACTATGAAGAATAGAAATGTTTAAAGAACGTCTAAGACTATATACTCGTCTTTCTATCCTCTATAGTCCTGGTCTGCTCCCTCGCCAATGCCTCCTTAGCGGGAGCAACCTTCTCCTAGAGCATCTTGCTCCCTTGCTAATGCCTCCTTGGTGGGAGCACCTTCCTACTCCCTCGCTAAGGTCCTCTTGGCGGGAGCATGGTTACGTGACCGCCTATGCTAACGTAACTAGGGTGGTCGCTTAGCGTCCTTTAGTGCGTTGGCCTCTAGGTCCTTTGCCGGGTTCTTCCCGCATATCACCTTTGTCTTCCTGTAGTAATTCTGTGTGATTGTAATAAAGCACTTAGAGGTATATAGGAGCTTAATATTACGAACTAGAATGTGAGATGGGGGATGGGCGCTTAAGACAAACGAAGGGCCAGGATTAAGGTCACGATAGATGCCGAGCCACTAGGGCCAAGGAAATCACGTGATATGATCAGCTGCTCAGCCGACTGAGCAACTGAGTAGATCAACTATATAGGAACCCGAGTATAAACTCTCATACTCGTGCTCAACCTGTTTATTAATCTATCGTTTGGATTACACTCAGGCCATATTGTTGACTCGTTACACTTCGCAAGATACTATCGTATTGTAACGGGGATCGCTTGGCTTTGGGCTAAGCTAATCTCGAAGGGGTTCTGGTGGGAAATGAGGGCTTCAGGAAGCGGTATGGTCGCGTTAGATTAATGTGTCAATCAACTATGGTGAGGTTGTGTTGCCAAAACGTCACAAGTAATCTTTCCGTAAGGAAACTGGATGCAGTAACTGTATCGTGGATTAACGATGATGGATTACCACGGTAATCCATCATCCCTATATACTCCTATCTAACCTGGCTCTATTGGCTCTGTGGCTCTGTCTTCCACAGATCCACAGATCCACATATCTAATCACGTGACCTCCTCACGTGTTTATGTTGTGTTCCGCATCGGAACCGTAAGCGTAATTAAGGTCATCACTATCCCATTGGTCATCGCTGCTGACGCCGTCATTATCGTAATTCTGGTGCGGCGCGGTCGCCGTAACACGTATCAACAAGACCCCTTCCCTTCCCCTCAGTTGTCTTGCCCGAGAACCAACCTTAACCCTTTAGGACTAGCTACCCTTCTGGATTCAACACTTAAGTAGAAAGGTTTATACTTATACTTAACCTATTTATTAATCTATTATTTAGATTTCACTTAGGTTATATTATTAACTTGTTATACTCTATAGGATACTATTATATTAATAAGACCCTTCCCTTCCCTTGGTTATCTTGCCTAAAAATTGACCGTAACCCTTTAGGACTAGTTACCCTTCTGGATTTAATAGTTTGGTACGGTTTAAGTTAGCATTTAGGGACTCACTCACTATCTGGTGGAGTTTCGCATGAATGCACACATCGCATTCATCCCACTTCGGCGCTGGCAGTGTGCTCTGGATAATTCGAATACCGTCAACGGCAACTTCAAGTCTTCCAATGGCTTTATTGCCTGGGTGACCCATCCTGCAGTGAGAACCCTCTGCCATAAGCTCTGACTGTACCCTCTCAACGCGAGATGGCTTGACTGCCTGCTTTCTTCTTGTCTGAGTAGCCGCGTTGGCTATCAGCAGGTCCTTGGCTTTTGGTGGCCACCATTGTACTTGAGATTGCATACTATGTTTTTGCGACCTCCCTTGTACAAGCAATTCTGTCCAGAGTCGAAATCGATTCAGATTGTACGGCAACGTGACAGCGATCCTGGAGAGGTGAAGAAACCCGGGGTATACGCCACCCACGAGAGTCGGATAGAACTGACGCGCTTAGGTGTGTCAATTTTTAACCCAATCTCGCCATGTTCAGCAATCTGTACACGCTGTCCTCCTGCGTACACCGTGTCCGATTCTTGGCCTATAGCAGGCCTTTTCCAGGTTGGTCTTCGATGGTTTGCGACCTGGCAATTCGATCCAAGATCTATAATCCATTGTGTAAGCTGTGCCGTAGGCATTTGATTGACCGCGCCTATCTGTATACAGGCATTGGAGACGTTCTGACTCTCATGCGGCTTCCCATTGTCAGAGTCAACAGTGCCTCTTGGCTTCTCTGCCTTGCATTTCTTGTCCGCACTTAGCAACACGCTACGCAGCAGGTGCTTCTTACTTGCTCGAATCTTCTCAAACTTTTTCTGGGTCTCTAGGTCAGGATACTATCCATCGGGCCGCTTCTTTGTGTTGATATAGAAGTAGTTGACAAACTTGTGCCTACGTCCGCATAGGTACTGTGGTTCCTGAAACCTCTGGTTATCCTGAGACCGTCCGCCTGGTTCCGGACCACCAAGTGTTGTAAATGATTTCAGCGTCGACGCCACCAACTGCATTTGGCGATAGTACAGAGAATATTAGTCTACCAGGTCATATGCTAACATGAAGGGCTCATCCAACTGGCTCTTCGTGATCATACTAATACGATGGGCTGCTACCCATGTTGCGTCCGTCTCATTCACGGTGTTGAGGAAATCGTTTTGGGCTCGCTGCCCTTGCGTCTCTGGCATCTTCGCAGCCTCCATAAGCCGTTGGATATCTCGCCACCTGTCAACCCATTCCTCAATATTCGCTCGTGTTGGACGTTTCTGAAGTTCTTGATACTTTGCTAGGAGCTGAGACTCTCGCTCCTCTGTTGACGGGCGCAGAGCTGCTTGAGAGCTCTCCTCCGTTCGTGCGGTGTTGTCAGGTTTCCCACAAGGAGGAAGTGCCTCCTTGTAATCGTCTCCAGGATCTCGATATGGAATTTATTGAGAGCTGCCACCTTCATATACTCCTGCTCCTGCTTTGTGTACTTAGTCAACTAGAGCGAATATCTCTTGAACTCCGCATCATCCAGGTCCTCGTCCTCATACACGGTGTTAGGTGCTCGAGTTCTCTTGTAGAAGGCATCTGGCATCTTCTCCCTCTGGATCCCTTTCCTTCTCCGTGAGCACAAAGAGAACAGAGTCTTCGAGATAAGTCTCATTAGGATTTTTTTCACATTCGTGATTCTTGTCCCCATGTCCGGATTGCCTGCAGTCGTGCGGCCATCATGCCCCAGTGTCTCGACTCCGCGCAGAGCCCAAACCGATCATGCATATCGGAGAGGGATTACGCTGGCACATCTATCTGTCCCTCGACCCGGAACGGCATGATTATTCCATCGATGGTCATGGCAGAGGATGCCGGCGATTCCCGCTGTCCTTTACCGCGCGTGTCTCTGTTTTGGCTGCATCCAACTCCCGTAATCATCTTGGGTCTGCCTTCATTCGATCTTTTGGCGTCTTCCTAGGTTTGAATTCGCACCATGTATTCCAAAGGCCCAAACGACGCTGCCGATACTACAGCCGGGAGAATCTTCGCTGTCAAGTGTCATACCTGGCCAGGCCTGCCGCCATGCAACATGATAAAAAATGAAACAGCACCAATACACTATCTTGTCATCTCATGAAAGAGAATTTATTAGTCTTTGGCTGAGGAAGCGAGGTCGTAAAACTCGAGCCGGAAGATCCCGTGCTGTTGGTCTGTGTCCTATTCTGCGACGAAGTGTCCAGCTCAGCGATGGGCTGCAAATGCTGTGCAATAGCATTGTAGCTGCCATACATATTCGGAGGCATCGAATGTCTATTCGTGCCATTGGATGCGGATGCGGTCGTGCTCACAGTATCGGATCGCAGAGGTGGGGACTCTGGGTTGATGTTGTTGTCCAGGCGGTCCATGAGCGGGACGAAGCTGCCAAGGAGCATTTTGCGCACGTCGCCGCTGACTGTGAATCTTTCGTGGTCTATGATGTCGCTGTTGGAACGTTAGAAATGCTATAGAAGTCCCGCGGGTGACATACACGAAACCATTGTACTCTATATCATCATCCAAAGCTCGGAGGCGCTCGGTCGCATCTGCATTGTCACTGAATTGGACGAACTCGATGCTCACCGGCCGCTTTTTGTAGCCCAGAATCTTGCGTTTCTCCAGGTCCTTGAGCAGCTTCAGTATGTATTTGTAGACCTCATCTGAGGTCTCCATGCCGGCCCATATACCGTCCGTGAGGATGATGAGCGTCAATTCTTCCTTCGGTTTAGTTCCTTTGCGCTTGCTTTTCTCGAGCTCCTTAAAGTAAGTTGAGAACACTGTCTCAATTGGTCGTACCATGTCGGTAATCATATTACTGCCATCACGCGGCCTCGTGGCTTGCATCTTACTCCTGAACTTGCTTTCGTCTTTGGAGCCCTTGATGCTCGTGGAGGATAGGGTGAAGAACAGGTCCATGCCATCTTTGTCGAAAGGCTTGGCCTTCATGACAAGCGTTTCGAGCAAGAATGTCGCCTCATCCCAGTATGGTGCCATACTAGAAGCATTGTCGACGAGGAATACCTTCCAAATTTTGTCAGTAAAGGCCACTATGCATCAGTGAGATAGGAACTTACGATATCCCGGTTGTCGAAGTATGCTTTAAGTACATCATCCGTCGGCTTCCTGTACCATGCACTGTCTCGGAACTCTTCGCGCGCTTGAAGGACATTCTGAGGTTCTGGCGAAGTCTCATTCTGCTTCCTGTGTGTGTTGAATGTTGTCGCTCGCCTCGGTGTCTGTGGCATTGCCGGAGGCGGTGGAAAGTAAGGACCTGGCAATACGTTTCCGGTGTGTGTTGAGGGGCCCTGAGCGGACGCCGTAAGAGCAGGGAAATAGCTATCTCCGTTCACGGCTTGTGGCCCCTTAGGGGGTCTCGTAGAGTATACTTCCGTGGGATGTGCTAATGCGGGTACGGTTGGAGTTATCTTTGGTGATCGAGCTCCTGCAATCTTTGTCAAGGATTCATAACGAGAGGCTGTCTTCAAGAAATCCGGGACCTCAAGATTGTCGATCTTGGGCTTTACGCGAGGTCGCTGTGACATTGCGTTGAGGTTGGTCTGCTGCTGAGCCTGGACCTCAAAGGGTGTCGACGGAGCCTCCTGGTCAATATCGCGGAGCATATCGAACAAATCGTCCATATGAAGCATCGTATCTTCTGCCCTGCTTTTGCGGAGAACTTCTTGAAGACCCGTGTACAGCCCTTCAGCTGGTATGCGCTCGGTATTACCACCAGTAGGAATAAGCAAAAATTGCTCGATGAAATCAAGCATGTTCTTCGTGATGTGATCTGTGTTCCGTGCAACGCTCCGCAAGTACTTATGCCACTGCTTCACCTCAGGGAGGATCTCAATCCCGTTGTGGAAGAAATCTCCTGGGTCAATCGTCCGCTGTTGAGGATCCTTCGGAGCAAATTCCAGGATTCGATCGACTGCCTTTTGGCGGAGCATTTTGAATTGATAGACGCCTTGGGAGCCTAAAACAATCCAGGTAACAGCCATGGATAGCACACAGCCAACCGACCAGATGTCTACACTCTGGGGGACCTTAGCTCTAGCGTTCCGATTTCGAGCGAAGCACTCCGGTGCAGCTGAAGTTCTTGTTAGCTTCGTATAGCACCATAATACCACCGACACATACCGTATGACTGGGTCAGTCCATCTTGAATGATTTCTGGAATAGAATCGCGATCAGACTCCAGTCGCTTTTGAAACTTTGCAAACCCCGGATCTGCCAGTTTGTATTCGTTGTCCACGACGATGATGTTGCCCGGCTTGATGTCGTTATGCCAACTGGTCCCAGGTCAGCTCGTGCTTCTCAAACAGGGTTTGGAACTGCAGAGAACGTCGCTTACCCCGCATATTCGCCGTTCCTTGTCTTGATCTTGTGAATGCCCTTCAACCCATCGGCAATCTCAATTAACCGTGTCCAGAAATCTTGCATCTCATCCGGCATAACCGGCGGAAGACGATACATGAAGATTTTCATGAGATCAAACCTCCCGTATTCGAGCAGAATGTGCTTCAGGATGACAATTTTCTCGGTGTCTTCGCCGTTTTGTTTTTGCGCCTTTCGAAGTTCTTTGTGCCCAAAACTACCCAGATATTTGATCATCCCCTTGTTGTACTTTAGGGCGTCGAATGCGCTTTTCTCGTCGTTGAAATAGGCTAAGTTACGACTGTTGTTTCCTTCTTCGAAGGTCTTGAGGGCAAATTGGTAGCACTAGAAGAATGTTAGTGGTCGACGATTCAATGTGCCAGCTCTCAACTTACCCAGCCAAAGTGTTCGTCATCAAACCGCGTGTGCTCGTCCTTTGGAAGATTGTCGCGCAGCTGCTGATTCACATAGTCCTCCTGAACCACGATGGAGTAGACGCGAGCTTGACCCCCCCGTCCGATTTCTTGCTTCCTAACAATGGGTATGATTCGTTGCTCCGGAACGTCTTTATCCATATCCCAGCGAAGGGTCAAGGGACGAAACTTCCATTGCGCCTTGTCGAATCGCTCAGCATATTCAATGCCTCGGGCCTTATCAATTGTCTGAAATTTTTCTTTCAAACTCCCCAGGGACATTGGAATGTATTGGTCGACAATGTCCTGCTTCTGGACTTGGTCGATCATGTGGCCTAGGTTGATTTCGAGGAGTATACTGAACACAACGACGCACCGATCGCTTCCATTGTCGCAAATCTTAGAATGCGAAATAGGTGGGAAAGACTGCCGCTTTCCATAAACCGACCACAGTAGGCGTTCTGCGTTGGTATAGGCCCGTCCGTCCTCAGTAATTGTGCCACTGCCCATCCATTTCATCAACTGCGATGAGCGAATATACTCGCGACCGCCCTCGTATGCCGGCATGACCTTATAATCGTCCAGCTGCTTTCGAAACTGATCAATCGGAGACATACTGGCCACCGCCATGTTTGCGCATCGAGAAGAGCTGCGCAGCTCTTGGTCGCTAGCCTCACGTTTGTAAGGTACCGCAGAAGAGGGGCAGACTGCGCGATCGAAGCGCGGGAGGACGCGAACTCAGGCGCAAAAAAACAATACCCAAAGGAAAGGATGCGCTCGCAAAAGACGAGAGAAGAGTGGAAGAGGCCAGGCAACGACATCTCTGCGAAAGGCTGTTACTTCGACCAGGCTGGCGGCCTCCCAGAGCGTGACCAGTCTCGGTGTTTGCAGGTGGTCAGCTCCTTGCCCAGAAGTGCCGCCACCATGCAGCCTGGTTTCCGGCCCCAGCCTGGTCGGCATCACTGTTCCGAGGCAAGCGAGGGCTGGTGGAGGGATCGAGTCAGAAGGAATGTCTCACCATCATTTTGGCCAGATTATTTGGACGCTATATGCATTCTGGGGCCACATGGGATCGCAATAGACATGAGGAAAAAGAGAGGTCAATACACCTTCGAAGCTTTTGCCGCGTCGGCTCCTACTACAGGGCGGCGGCTAGGTGCAGCACTAAGGCAAGCTTGGGGTGCTACGAGAACCAGGGCCTTGCGCCCCATCGAGTTCAGCTCGCGCTTTTTTGTTGGGACCCTTCAGCCACTGCGTCCTCATGAGAGTCAACCATCAACCACAGTCTTGCCTACAAGTACACGGGATTAATACACTGGAAAGCCCACGTGGAAGCACGCTATAAACCTACGCATCCTTCTCCTTCTCGTCGTAAGACGAAGGCAGGCGACGCTTTCGTCTCTCATCCGCCAGGTAGAAAACCAGGAAACCTATGACGAATGTTGCAACAGTCAATGGTACGGTGACTGCGAGCCATATTCTCATAGCTTCCCACGAAAAATCACCCTTTCCACTCGAGGACCCCTGGTACTTTACGACGTCGGTGCTAAAGAAGGTTGATACAAATGTTGCAGGGAGGAAAATAAATGTCCCACCGGCGATGACCTTCATAATGATGGCCTCGCGATACGACATTGTTGTTAGATCTTCCATCTTCTTGGTCGCAAGACTTTGGAGCTTCTGGAGTAGCAGATTTTTCCTGTTTCCAGTTAGGTCGACTAGCAATATGGCTCGTCGTCTTTGACCAGAAAATGCGTGGACCATGTTGTTTAGTTGTTGAACAAAGGCCAGAACATCCTCTGCGCATGGGTCCTTCATCGGAAATTCATCATTCGTTATCAGCTTCTCGTAAAATTTGCGCATTTCTGTCATCACTTCCATGTTGGACTCCAAGACCATGACTGCACTGCTTGCTTTCTCCTCGAACTGCTGAACATCCTGGAGAACTTTGGGAGTGAAGTTCTTGTTCAGCCATATCCCTACAGGGACTTCATCTGTCTAGTAAAATGTTAGTCTCCTGGATTTTTACCAGCTTGGGGTACTCACCAAAGAGCTGATCGCGATTTCAAGATGATTCAAGTAGCCCCTCCAGTCCCCCGTCGCCCAGTGGCAGTTCATCAAATGCACGATTAGGCTGGAGCGGAAACAGTTCTCGGTAGTGTCAAAAGTGAGCTCTTCCGGAATGCCTTTGGCACTTCCAGTGAGCTCTAGTACTTTATCGCGGTAGTCTTTCAGTCGGCCTTTTGCGTTCATCCATAATGTCGTTCCTTGCTCTACATCAAACTGATGATGGAACTGACTCTGCTGGATGGACCAGTCCTGATCAGTGAATTTGTTTGAACTCTTGTCGTCAATCCTCGCTACTCTTTTCAGGTTGTAGCACATTTGATACTGTCTACCACTCCGTCCTAATGCGGTAATTGTTGGCCCCCGAGGCACTTTTACTGCTTGTGTCAAGGGCTGCGCTGTGTTTGCAGTCGGCAAGGCACCCGTAGACGACTGCTGCGCTGCGTTGCTGGTGGTTGGTCTATACGAGAGAGTTGTTTGGTCGAAGAAACCACTGAAGCCTATTTCCTTTTGCCGTGGTGGATGAGCAAATACCGCGATGAAGTCAATGAACGCTGGCATTATTTGATGGTACGTCAGAAGCCTCTTTAGTATCCGCGGGGTTACCCGAAGAGGTTTCGACGACAGCTTGGCATATAGGAAGCTGCTCTGATCAGTAGGTCTTCTCGTGCTGCCAGAAAGCTACCTACATGAAGCGGCATTTTGGATCTCGCTGAGGTGTCAATTTCCAAATTGTTTTGCCAGTAGAGGGATCGGGGGTATCCTCTTCGCCAAAATGTTTTCTCAGGGAACCTTCATTCGAGAATTGATAATCGACGAATTCTGTTGTTGTTAGCGAGGCTGCGAGGTGCCAGGGGGAGACGCACTGTTCGCCTTATCGTCCCAGTCGCGTAAATGAACATCAACATCTTTCTCGTCGCGCGTTAAGAACCGAGGCTCCGATGTCTCAATTCGCTCGTTATAGGCCTTCAAAACTCCACTGTAGGACGTTTTGTACATCAGACATCGTGGATAAGAATCGCTCCCATCATAGGATCGCTGGAACGAGGCTGGCTGATGAGGTTGCGATGTCATTGCTTACTATCGAGTCAAGGGTGAGCGAAAAGCAAAAGAATTCAAACATAAGCGACTTCCACAAACTGTCGATGCCCAAACACGGTGGGAAAGGTGGGATATCAAGGGCAAGAAGGGGTTGCCTTTGGGGGGCGATGAAATCTGAGCCACAGGCGTGGCTGCATCCGGTGACAGCTCTTGCATGGGTGGACATGTTTCGGCACGCCCAGATCTCAAGGGTGAAGCGGCTAAGCCACCACTGCGCGACACCGGCGAACCACGGTCAGCTCGAGGCGTTTACGAATCACATACGACGCATCATTTCGGCACAATCTTGAATGCACAGTCATTGTCAAAACAAAGAATTGGTCTACCAGAGGTATCAAGAAGCGCTCGCAAGCCTAACAATTTCCCGGATGGAGGTAAACGCTACCGACCGCCACACTACTCGCCCCTCAATTCGTCCACAGCCCGCTGGTCATCCTATTGCTCATCAGCCTCGACACGTTGAGAGACAAGAGAGGGTCTTCTCTACCTCCGTGAGCTCTTCCCCCTCCGGAATGTTGAATGTCCACGCGCTGCCATCCTGGATATTGTGAGCTAAGCTAGATGGGCAGCGGAGCCCGATCCGACTTACCTTTTTGAGGTTAAGCAGTTTCTCATCGTTATTCAAATCTGGAAATCTCTCAAAAAGCCAGTCCTTGGCTATATCATATTTCAATTCGTAATAAAGAAACGTCGCTGGCTTGGTTTTGACTTTACTCTTCTTTTTGGACGCAGTTATCGCGAAGCTCTCAGGACGGCGAAAAAGTTTGAATCCATGTGCCTTGCCAGTGGCACCAGTGGTATGCCTTTTGATGGGCTGACCGGGAGGAGGAGGTGGTGTGGATGACATCGTATGTCTCTACGGACGGAGTCTTGTGCAAGGGGCAGTTTGCAGATAAAGGGGCGAACCCGGTACTACGTGAGCGGGTCACTGGGGCGACGGCGGATCCTCAGGCTGAATTCTGCGAGCCTTATATACCTTCGTGCCTAAGAGTATGCTCAAGCGAGCTGCACGCAGCGGTAAAATGTAACAGCCACAGCACCGCCTCAGGGTGGGTGGGATGGTTCATGCAGCCACAAGATTGCCCCGCACGCAGGCAGACACTTTTTGGTTTCAGCCTGCTTGACTGCGCCGCACACCCGTCATAGACAGAAAATTTCGTCATCGATCTCGAAGTTGAGGCTGAAACAAGATGTTGTAGATGTTATTCAGTCGCCTTGCTTCACCGGTAGGCGCTTCATATACCTCAGCATGTATTATCCCCAATTCATTCTTGCGTCGTGCGTCGTCCGGTGCCCATTCTTCCAGGTCCACGTCCAATCCCCCACGACACCAAAACTATGTTTCGACAAGACTCGGTAGGCTTTCTCAGAAGCTTGTACCCAGGTGAATAGACCGAGTCGATCCGCGACCGCTGCTCTCCACAGGACCAATGCACTTCCAAGTCCTTTCCCGTGTGCATGGGGGGCAACACATAACATTTGAATGTACAGGCACTGCGTCGTCTCGTCGGGCATGAAGATATCCATCCACCGCTTCATATCTTCTGCTTCGAGTGTGTTGAGAGGATCTATGCTGTCATTCTCACTTGTCGAACCTTCTTCTCCATCTTCTTCATTTGCCGTCTCCGAAGGCAACATTCCCGGGTCGGCGCGCGGCACCAGCTGGGTGTCCACTCGATAGCCCCAACAGCAGAATCCCGGAAGTTCGTTCTCTTCGTTGTCTACAGCTTTCATGTATACAATGCTTTCGCGATTAAGGCTCTGCGTGATGACCGGAGACGTCAAGGAAAACATGTCAATTGGTTTGCGGCCCAATTGCTTCACTTGGGCATGCGGATCGCGTGCGAAGGCTTCGGCACTGATTCGCGCGAGAGCGGGAACATCTGTGTATATGACTGGTAGTAGCTCGAACTTCATTATGCGATTTAATTTCTTCGGGAATCGGTGGTGCTGTTTGAGGTTGAGTGAACTGACGTTGGGGGTGTACCGGTAATCTTATTCGCAGGGCGACAAGAAAACTTCCGACATACTTCTGCCCCTCTATGGGAGAGCTACCACACTTCATACCAGGAGAATTATGATCTATAAAATCGCATTGTTCTCCTTAGATGCAAGAGTCTGGTCAGTGGGAAGTGATACTTGTGTTACATAGACATAACCTCTCTACTCAACATCGTTGAAGCAGGTGCTGGATTCAGGTTTGGGTATCAGGACTTCTAGTTAGAATGACCAGCTGAATACGTAATTGCATCGTGGTGGATATAGCATGAGGCAACGGGCCCACCCCCCGAATTTTCACTTTCACCTGAGGCTGGATGCGCCCAGTGTATTTAATTGGCGAACCAGTTTTGAGGGGTTTCAGCTGGCTTCAGCTCGGTGCGGGGTTCAACGACCTCATATCCATGATAGTTAGGAGTATCTTCTCGGGGTCGAGTCTCCTTCATCAATATGCCATCGGCACTAGACGGTGCACGAATGAATTCAGATCCAAATACGACGAACTTCGACTATGCTCCGAGGAAAATTATCGCCTAATCGAATCGCAGTCATGCGAAGATGGCTCGTAGATTTTCAGAGATCCTATCATCCACGCTGTAACGATAAGGATGAGTTTTACTTCAGCTTGGGCGGGCTTGCACGAAATCCCCCGAAACGGTTCATCAAAGCTGGAGATCCGGCCCAGACGAATCTCATCTACCTCGTGGAGATGGATCATGCCCCTCGAGAACCCTTTGACGTTTTGAGTTATTGCTGGCGATCAACAGAGCTCAACTATACTACGACTGTGTCACGTCTTGAAAGCCATAAACAACAACTTCCATGGGATCAGTTCCAGAAAACACTTCAGGATGCCATTGAATTCACGCAAAACCTCGGTATACCGTACTTGTGGTTTGATGCTTTATGCATTGTTCAAAGATCCGAGCAGGACGGCGATGCTGGTCCGGTGGTGGATAAAGCTGATTGGGCGGAAGAGGCAGTCAAGATGGCTGGGTTATATCGCCACGCGTGTGTCACTATTGCTGCACTGTCTCCCAGATCCTTGAATGAAGAATTTTTGGAACTGATCACAGAGACGAGCCCGCCCAGTTCGCTGGAACGACATGATTTATTCGAAACAACTCAAAACACACCGCATGCTTCTCGTGGCTGGACATTTTTGGAATTGCTGCTGTCCACACGTATCTTATATTTCTAGGAGGGTTTGATGATATGGAAATGCAAGTCATTGAAAGGCGCTGAGACCAAATCTCTGGAGGACTCAACTAATGGCATGGTGCACGGCTTCCGCGATGTGCGGCACAGATCATTGCCAGACACGAATCAGACAATTTGGTGGTCGTGGGTGGAGAACTATACGAACAGAAACTTGACAAGAATGTCCGACCAGCCTGCTGCGATACTTGGTGTCATTGAGAATTGCTCATACCGCGTCAAAGACGAAAGAATGGCTGGCCTGTGGACGCGAAACCTGCTCCAAGACCTGCCCTGGCGCTCACAAAATCCCGAAACTCGAATCACAACATGTCCAGCCGCTAGTATGCCCACCTAGTCATGGCTGTCTGTTGACTCGAATGTCATGGCGCCTGCGAATGTTGGTGTAGGCCACACCGCCGTTGGAGGCTCTTTTTTGGCCAGTAGCATGTCGATATCAATCTGGGTTCCAGTCGCGAAAACCATTGAATTCCAAGATCCTTGGCTTTCCTTCACTGGTGGCCCCGATTCATGGCTTGGCAGCTCCCCTCTTGTTCTCAATATATATTAAGGAAATAATAGTAAAGGAACTTATATTTCTTCTCTTATATTAACTAATTAGATACTATATAATCCCTAAGATATATATGTATCGGCTCAGGTGAAGCAAAATATTCGTATGGGGTCCGGGAGCACTCCGAGGCATATGGGAGTGCGTAATGGCTCAAATGGGTACCTAAATAAATTGCTACCTATAGGCTTGGTACAATAGGATAGTAGAAAATGTAACGAGCAGATCGCGAAGTTCGTTATGGTGTTGTGGCATATGGCGCTAAGGCCTAATAGAGTCCTAGCGTACCAAGCGAGTTGGCTGTGTATACCCCGCGCCGCACACCGGCTTTAGGGAAGTTAAGTATTATTTACTTAATGCCATTAAGTTATCCTTTTACTATTAATCCTAGCATGAAGCAAATACTATTACCTATAGCTAGACCTTATATAATAATACTTCACCTCTAATAGTCTGAGGATGGCTCCAAGGACAACTTAAATAGCCAGTAAGGGGCAGGCCTCACCCCTAACCCTCCTAGAAAGTGGAGACCCTCTCATCAAATATGGAGAGGAGGAGCAATTAATACATAACTCTAGCCCTCCCCTATTACTAGAAGAGCGCATCCTAGCTATAGAAAAGAAATGTAATAAACTTTATACCCTATAGCAACTCTATATTCTAGAGGCTAAAATTGCACAACTTGAGCATCTAAACTAAACCCCTAGCCCAACTACCCTTACTAAGGAAGTTGAAGTCTAGGTTACTAACACGTATAAGTGTAACGCACCTAGCCTACTCTAGATAGTATATAGGAAGCATACGCTAAAACTAAAGGACCTAGCTAAATATAAAGGGAGGAATCTAAAGGAATATTATAAATTCTTTTATTTATATAAGGTAGTGTTTCACCTCCTCCTATAGGAATTCTGATTAGACGAGGATAAGGTTATCTAGGTAATATAGTACTTAGGAGGTGACCCTAGGGAGCTATAGTA
>NW_017253362.1:3473771-3475787 GCF_001642045.1 Paraphaeosphaeria sporulosa | reverse complement strand
TATTAACCCCCCTAAACTTTAAGGAGTCTAATTACGCGACCCCTATTATAGAAGGGAAAGAACCCCCCTATAGACTATTATATAATGTGCTTTACAAGCGAGCGCCGCGTACAAGCGAGCGCCATACCCTACCAACTTTACGCACCTCTTTGACCTCAACGTATAATGGCTCAACGCAGCGCCGCTCTATCAGCTTTAAATAAAGCAGACATTCAGCTTGCTATCTTATCTATTAATTCTCATTAAATATAGAGTAATTGTAGTGCTACTATCATCTATAGCGTGTCCGAACGAACGATCCGCCGCCAACGTGCCGGCAAGCCTGCCCGACGCAATTGCCAGCCTAATTCAAGGAAGCTCACCCAGCGAGAGGAGGAGGTGATAGTCAGCTATATACTCGATCTAGATTGACGTAGATTTGCGCCTACGTACACTACTATACGTAATATGGCTAATAAGCTACTGGCTACGCGTAGCACTAGTTAGGTCGGCATCCACTAGCCGCGTAACTTTATTAAGTGTATAGACAGTCTTACAACACATTTCAATTAAGCCTATAATAGGCAGAGAGCCCTATGCGAGGATCCAATATTAATTAGAAGCTAGTTTGAGCTCATAGAGTAGATAAAGACTAAGTATGGTATCTATGATAATGACGTCTATAACTTTAATGAGGCCGGCTTTATGATGGGTAAGATTATGACTCAACTCGTTATAACAGGATTAGAGAGGAGAGGTAGGCCAAAGGCTATCTAGCCTAGTAATTATAAATGGGTTATAGCGATCACTATAATTAACGCTACTGGCTAGTTAGTCCCGCCATTCCTTATCTTTACTGGCCAGTATCATCTATCTACCTAGTATGAGGAAGTAGAGATCCTACGCGACTAGGTTATTGCAGTTAGTAAGAATGGCTAGACAAATAATGAGCTAGGAGTAGAGTGGCTAAAGCACTTTAACACTTATATAAAGACTTACGTCGTTGGTACACGTCGCCTACTCATCCTTAACAGCCATAAGAGCTACCACTCTCTTAAGTTCTAAGAGCTTTATAAGGAGAATAATATCTACACACTCTATATACCACCTTACTTATCCCACCTACTATAGCCACTTAATGTTGGCTGCTTCTTGCCTTTAAAGCGTATATACAGCCGTGAGGTTAAGAGCTTAATCTACCACCACATTAACCATATCACTAAGCTTAAGTTCCTACCAGCCTTTAAGGTAGCATTTAGTTAATTATTTACCTTAGCTAATATCTACTCAGCCTTTTAAGGCGCAGGCCTTATGCCTCTCCAACTAGACATTATATTATTAAAGCTTAACGTGTAGCTCTATACACCTACTCTAACTACTCTACTAAAGGCTCTCTAGGAGGCTCGTACACCAAGTAACGTACGTAAGCTTAAGGCTTAATTAATATTAATATGTGAGCGCGTGCGACGGCATAAGAGCTTATTACTAGCCTTAATTATTAAGGTGATTAACCAGCTTAAGAAGGGCGCTGAGGTGATAATACTTAAAGCTAAGCTAATGCGTGATCAGATCACTAGTCTTAAGCGAGCCAATGAGGTAGCGTTAGCATGTAAATAGCGTAAAAAAAAGCGTATATAGTAGCGTGGGGTCTTAATTAAGGGAGCTAGAGAGGATCTACTTGCTTAATATAAGGCTAATCAGCAGATTACACGTGAAGAGCGTTAAGGAGGAGAGTAATTAGGTATTAGCCACTAGGCTCTTGTGCGCTATAAGAGGTGTAGAGAGACTAGGCATAACTCTTATACATATAAGAAAGGTACCTAAAATACTACTTAATCTACTCTATTAATATTTATATATTACCCTATAAGGTGGTTGAGATTTACGGGTGAAGAGGTGCATAAAGTTGGTAGGGTGCAGCACTCACTTATACGCGGCGCTCGCTTGTAAAGCACGTTACCCTTTCTAAATATAAGCTTAGAGTACTCTATAAGTACTTAGAAGAGGCTCTTTAAAAGGGATAGATTAGGTATAGTA
>NW_017253362.1:3470322-3471334 GCF_001642045.1 Paraphaeosphaeria sporulosa | reverse complement strand
TATTTCGACCCCTGTCTCTAACATTCACTACACTTCCCTAAACTAATATAGACCTTACACACACGAGAGTGCACTTAATAGAAGGAATATTTAGATACTATAATGGCACTATAATTCTTAATGGTAAAAATAAGGTCATGACAACGCTTAGTAGAATAATAATTAGTAGGCATAATTCTTTGGGACAAAGAATAAGAAGGGAGGGGATAATATTATAAACTAGAAAGTAGAAGGGTGGAGCGGGCGCTTATAAGGGTATAAGGATATAGTGGTAGGGTTACAACGAGATAAAGAGCTGCCAAGCCACTTAGATAGTAGTTATGTGACCTACTTAGCTGCTTAGGAGCCCTAAACCGCCGAGTAGATATCCTATATAGAAATATAAGTATGAGCTCTTATATTTATGTTTAACCTATTTATTAATCTATTATTTGGATTATACTTAGGCCATATAATTAACTCGTTATATCTCCTCTAATACTATTATCTTGATAAACCCCTTCCCTTCCCTTAGTTGTCTTGCCCGAGAACCAACCCTAACCCTTTAGGACTAGCTACCCTTCTAGATTTAATAGGGACTTAAGTGGCCATACCTATAGGAGTACTAGAATGAGCTGTAATGTGCCTGCGATTATATAGCTCTAAGTTAAATTACTTCTAGTAGTGTATAAACTTCAAGCCTATATACTAAATATTGGTATTAGCCCTATGCGCAACAGCGCCAGTAGGGATAGTAGTAATAGTGGCGAGGTAGTAATCATGGAGCTGGTAGAGGCGATTTAAGTAACCATTAAGCTTATTAGGTACCTATAATAATTAGCTAAAGCATATATAAGGCGCGCGACCCCAAAAAACAACTTACTAGAGTATAGGCACTATAGTTGCCAGCTATATAATATATATAGCGGCGCGATTTAGGCTAGTTATAATTATTAGGGAGGTGGTATAAGTTCTATATATAGTATATATAGGTTATAACTATAGTAATTTATCCCTCCTACTTATTAGCATT
>NW_017253362.1:3278579-3470311 GCF_001642045.1 Paraphaeosphaeria sporulosa | reverse complement strand
TTTAGTAGAGGAGAATAGGAAGCTATAGGTAGCTAATTACTATAAGAAATAAAGGTAGAATAGGTAATAATAGTATATTACTATAGGAGGTGCTCTATAGGCTAAGTAAGGGCGTGCTCTAGCTACTATAGCTCATCTAGCTCTTACTAAGAGTGCTGAGGGTAGACCTACTCTAGTACGCTAGCGCGCACCACCTACGTGTAGCAAGTACTATAAGTAAGAATATAAGTGAAATTAGTGTAGACAGCAATAAACTATCTCTATACAAAATTCCATACAAAAATACCCTATTGTTGTCGAGATATCAGTGCTGAGGTATCGCGCGTTCTGGTGGTGTGCGCCGATGAGTGGTGTGCGCCAATGAGTGGTGGAACACGTTAACGTATAATTATCGTGAATCTCTATCTTCTGTGTCAGAAGTTTCGCAGGACTTAAATTAAGCCACAAAGGCTAGCTGCGTGTGCTTCGGCATTCGGATAGTCTATATTATCGTAGATACCTAGACTGCGGGTTCAATACCAGTGATATGGCCGCATTTACCTTGCCTATCCGCTTATAGCGATTTGCACCCAATAACACGTTTGACACACTACTTAGATAGTCTATGTATCTTATAAAACTACAAAGTATATAGAATTGATATGGGCTTGGGTTACTTGCGGAAAAGTCAACAATACCTCGCCATCGGGATGTTAGTATACTAGGGAACAATCGTGTTGGCTCCATTTGTGGCCGTCTCGCCCACGTAGTCCAGTAGTGTATGCATCTATTCTCTTCTCCATTAACTAATAGGGAATCTTTAAAAGTATACCCCTTCCCCAAAAAGTCAATAAGACATTGTCTGCTAGAAAGTAGCAAAGAAACCGATGCAATGCCAGACTTAAAACTAGGCGAAGCAACCGTCCAGAAACCAACTTCATGTTTTACTTTATGGATCGAATACGCGCTCTTCAGTTGATCTGGTAGCATCGATTACCACATAATCGCGAGTCAGTCAGACTCCCTTGCAACCCACTGTGCCATGTGTTGCAGGAATTAAGTTATGAGTGAATGATGATGGAAATCTTTTGATTTTACACACTTATATACTGGTGAAATGAAAGTGTAGTGGGGGTAGTCATGAGCAAACGCGCAGGCAGGCGCGCTCCTTCCTTTCCAACCCGATTGTAAACGGGCAGCAACGTGGGCGCCTACCTGATGTAGCATTAGTAAAATCAATTATACTTTGCGTTGTTTCTCCAGTAGCTTCCACACTCAACTCGCTCGCTCTGTCCGTCGTACACCTTCACCGGTTTGTGGGGCAGCCTGACAGTTGAATCTAATTGCTCATCTGATTGCCTACCAGTCGTTTAAGTCCGTATAAATAGAAGCGCCCGCCGGTCATTGCGTCTGGACAGCTAATCTAGAACCATCTGTACTCTTTCGGCCATCGCTGATAGCTGCAACACATACTGTGGTTTTAATAATACTGAAGCTATTCGGATGACGAGAATACAAGTAAGCGGAAGGATTATCTCATGAATGCTCTTGGTGCGTCTAGGAGGGCATTTCTCTCACCTAGTAATGCCCTAATTATTAAGGGAATAATAGATTTAGAGTTGCAATAGACGGTACCGGTGAAATCGGAGCGTTTAGAGTCCGTTGAGACCAGATTGTCACTGGAAAATCCGTGTGTGGACATGGTTACTAGCCACAGGTAATGATTGTACTCTAAGTCAGCCGTTTCTTTGCTCGATGTAGAACATTGAAGCAGCCGTGGCATACCAACCGCTAAAGAATGCGCGGATAGTTAGCTTTAATAAGACGCGATAGATATATGGGTTATACATATCTATATTATTAAGGGATCTGACAAGGAACAATTAGCTGTATAATTTCAAGGTTGTGTGTTAGATGTTCAAACCCATAGATTTTGTTATCAACGTCAAGGGGGACGAATCTTGGCCTGTCATGATTGTCTATATAAGCTGATTGCTTACTATCAACGAGCTGCCTATTCGGATGATGTGCAGATGGACCTGAGGTGACAAACACCGAAAGCGGCCACAGACCATTTTGGATAAGTCGATTCACTCACCCTTATCGCTCAAATTCTTTGCTCTGCCGTCGCAATGCTCACAGTGTCCACGAACTGATTGATCTCCTCATTGAATCTCTCCGGCTCTTCCCAGAACAACCAATGGCCACCCTCAAAAACAGACCATCCAGGCTGATATCCACCACCTCTAGCTCTCCGTCCCTCCTCAACTCGTCTGACAGTCTCTTTCATCCCGTCCAGCGGGAAACAGCCCGTCCTTCTTCCGGCCATAACCAGTACAGGTACCTCTATCTGCTCGCAAGCCTCCCTATGATCGTACCTCGTGTGATCAGCTAAAAGTCTGGCTAACCATACAGGGTCGCATCTTCGACTTTGGCTTGTGAAGAACCGCTCATCCTCGCTCTTGCGCTCCTCGCTTGCATCATCGCCTGGCAGCGGGTCGTAACGATAGCCCAAACAGTCCGCCACTAGCCCTTTGAACGCACTCTCAGCATTTTGTATCCACGCCTTTTGTACGCCCAGCATTGATTTCTCGTCAAAGCATCCACGGTGGGCCTTGGACTCGTCCCAAGAACCAAAAGGGGAGCGGTCCTGCAGGGGTGCCTGGTCAACAAAGACCATACCTGCAAAGTCATCGTCGCTGAAAAGCTCCACATAAGTCCATAGAATCGCGGCGCCGATAGAGCAACCCACTGGAACTATCTTTACATCCGGAACGGCATTCCTCACATGCAAAATGAGTGCTTTCAGGTCTGCGGCTAGCCGGGCGACATGATATCCTCCTTTTGGACGGCCAGAGTTGCCGTGGCCACGAAGATCGACCCCGATCACCCAGGCTTGTTGAGAGAGCTGGCTGTAGTTGCGCTGAAAGTACAATGACGACCCCGAGAAACCATGTATAAGGAGCGTAAGGGTGCCGTAATTCCTCTCGAGAGGCAAATAATTAATTGGCTGGGAGCTCTGAAAAGCGATTTTACAGCCATCGTCCGTAGTGATGTAGGAATACTCCATTATATCTGTAGTCTCTACTAAGGCGGAGTGAAGACGAAGAGGGGCAGAACGCTAGACGAAGGTTAAAATTCGGCTGTGGCTGTTGTTAGGTCTAGCTGCAGGCAATAGTATTTGCTTCACGCTAGGATAGATAGTGAAAGGATGACTTAATGGCATTAAGTGAATAATACTTGACTTCCCTGAAGCCGGTGTGCGGCGCGGGGTATACGCAGCCAACTCGCTTGGCACGCTAGGACTCTATCAGGCCTTAGCGCCATATGCCACAACACCATAACGAACTTCGCGATCTGCTCGTTACAGTATAACTCCTATATATATAAAAAGCGTCCCTTAGCTACTACTTAATCTAATCTGTAAATATCTATATATTATATTACCACGTTATTAAGATATTCGCTCGTAGAGGTGCGTAAAGTTGGTGGGGTGACCGACTCGCTTATAAAACACGTTAAGATAACTTAATCATTGTCCGGCTTCCGGTTGCAGCGTTTCTTTTATTACGTTCGCAAATGGCCTTTGCAAATCTAGCGCGAATCTAGGAGCTAAACGATCCCACTACTTTTCTAATGTTAGCTTGTGTCATATGAAGAGCCCGTCAGCGGTTCAGGGACAGGTGCATTCACACCGAGATACACAAATGTTGGAATTGGGGACCGATTTTGAAAGCATTCTCACATATCTATATTACGTGTGAATTTGCCTTAATCAACTGATTTGTAGCGATGCAGAAAGGTTTCAGATCTGTGGAGGATTTTGGAACTCTCTCGTGACTGCCCTAAAGAGTGGAGGTCAGTTGTTCATGACTTTGGCGATCAGCGGGGCGGTATCTCATGATCAGGTAAATTACACAACGGATCAAGTATGGCCTTTGAGTCCCTCTGAGGTAGTCCCATTCCGGCCTGATACTTCTCTTGCCTTTACTTCATGTAACCGTAATTCCGCGCAATATTTTGCGCGACCTTCATGAAATCGGCGATATAATCAGGTAATACTTAACGAACTTCTAAAATACACTAGGACATGCTTTTTGGATTGATCCCTTCGTTGAAGGATAATAATCGATTCCCATTCTCGGCAAGCATAATAAGCTTAGTTATTCCCTATGTTATGAGATGCACGGTGTGCTGACACGACTTTGGAAATAAGATAAGTTGGAAGCTGCTTCGAAAGATACATGGAGTTTTCATTGGCATAGGACTGTCAAAGAAATGCGCGCTCTGCCGAGACAGTGCCCGGCGCGAAAGATGGAAGCAGCTAATATGAAGATCGCATACGAGTCTGGCCTCGTTACCAACCCAATTATTTTGCTTTTTAAGAGCTCGTCGCCAGATTCTATTCTTGCTGCGCTTGATTTGCTTAACAGAGTTGCTGAAAGGATAGCATACAATGGTGTACTACTACAAGATCGAGTTGCAAGCCTCCAGCAAGAGACCTTAAAAAAGACAGAGAGAGGAGATTATTGCTCAAAAATGAGATCAAGGAACAGATTAAGGGGAAATAACGTCAAGATGGGGCTTGATCAGGTGGCAGCCGCCAGGCCTCAGCGCGCTGTCCGCGGTGCATCCCGAACCTATTGAAAGCGTGCTACAGATAGTAGCTAATGCTCTATAGATCTTAATTCGGCGGGTGTGGGTTTTCAACTTCATGTTCTACTAAATGGTCCGGTAGAAGAGCGCGTACTGAGCGCCCCGTCACAACCATTCTGCTGCCAGCTGCCCTCCCTACCTGACGGGCCTTACGCCGGGCTTTTGGAACTCTGTCCAGGGATTCTTTGCATTATTGGCGATCTATGACTGCTATTTAGTGTCCAGCTGACCTTTTTTGCGGCCTGATTGTTCCGGGCTGGTTCCGGACGAAGTTCAGAATTGGATGGTTACTAACGGTATATAGTTACCTTTGCTTAACTCGGTATTATGTGAGGTAAAGAATGACTTAAATATTAGCGTAGGAGCGTCTGGTGCTAGTAATACATAGGTATTTCCTTCTTGTGGCTTTCATCGAGATTTCGAAGGTGCCTGCAAAGTGCAAATGAACGAGATATCTGGCAAGTAGTGCCAAGGTTGCTAGGGCTTAAGGGGCCAGTAGTTGTTGTAGTTCCTAATTAATGATCGACTGTATTTGCGTTAAATTTAGATCAGGCTTCAGTTCGTGCAATGATTAGGCATCAAAGGTTTGTGGCATGCTTGAATAACACAGACACAGTGCAAGCAATCCAGAAAACATGGAACCAGCGTACCCTACCGACGGGAGATTCAAGATCGCCACCTTACATTTAGTCACTGGTGATTAAGTCAAGTCGAGCGCAATAGGTGGCGGTGTTCGCATTAGACTCCAACGTTTGCACCGCCACATAAAGCGGGGTTTTCATAACGTTATATAGCGGTGCAAACGTTGTAGTCCAACGCGAACACCACCACATTTGAACAAGGGTGATCTGCCCTATAGAATACGATGAAATACATCATACAAATCTGTTCTTGACCACTCTTAAGAGAAATCCATGCTGGGTCGTTCATCATGAGCAGATGCCGTCGTGGTGTTTCGGTCTGAAGAAGATGTAGTCGTATCGAGAGAGCTGCTTGACCGGAAGTCGTCAGCGTAGTCTACTCGAAACGAGTGCTCATAGAACACCTCATTTCCATGTTTTAAAACATAACCCATGCTAATGTACATCCATTTGTAGCGGAACAACCATCGTAACGAAACATTCTATCGGTACTTGAACTTGGAAGCGAAACTGTTAGGCTGTGTAATTTTCCATCATGTTATCTAATGTTACGTACCCAAGCGCCGCCCCAAGCCATCGGGTCCGCCACCAACCAATCAGTTGCCGCATCCCCAGGCCACGAGCAATGCAGTTCCTACCTAGGTGTGAAACCATCTCTTAAGCGCTGACAGCAGTGGGTTGGATGACGTTTGCCGGCTAGCCGGTTGGTAGGAGCGTGCTTGATGGTGATTAGAAGGACGCCCGACCACGATGTTTGGACGCAGTGTAGAGCAGGGAAATTGCAGGATGAGAATGTACTCGTGATGCTGGGAAAAGTGGGATGGCGATATCGATATTGCCGCGATAGGGAACAGGCCGGTTTTGTGTGCCGGTTCGCTGCAAGCTATGGAAACGATCAACGCAAGGTAGCGGGTGCGTACGCGCGCATTGTGTGCGGCCCCGCGCTGACAGGTGCCTGGGATGGTGTCGCGCTGTTGCACAAAAGAGCATTCGACCCCCGGGTTGGAAACGTCAAGCGGATCTGGATCCACTCCAAACATATTCTTTCCCAACGTCTATTCGTTTTTCCAGGCTGTGCCTGTCTTCAACTTACCGGTGCTGTGCATCTTTACAACGACTAATAAGACAAACAACTAAATCCATCTTACGATCTTATCTATCGCCACCCATCGACAATATGCATGCCAGTCTCATCCTCCTCGTTGCGTCCCTTGCGACCTCCGCGGTTGCCGCGCCCGTCCCAGTTGTGGCCCCATTCGAAAGCCGGGAGTTGTTGATGGTTGGAGAAGTAGACGTCTTGAAGCGCGAGATTCTCGAGCGACTAGAGGCCATTGCTAAACGGGGCGCTCCTCAGGGCTACGAAGGAAATGTAGAGGTCTACGACGAGCGCGATGGTGGACGTCCTCCATTCGCTTCTTCAGGCAACGACAAGCTTGCAGGGGACCAGAACTATGAGCTATCGAACGACAACCGTAGCGACTATTCGCTTGAAGTCGGACCATCGCATAACAAGCGGGATGACGGACGTCCTGTGTTCGCACCGAAAGGAAACGACAAGCGTGATGGCGTACGCCCTGTATTTGCTCCCAAGCGCAACGATAAGCGGGACGGAGGGCGTCCTGTATTCGCACCTTCAGGCAACGATAAACGCGATGGTGGGCATCCTGTATTCGCTCCCAAAGGCAACGACAAGCGCGACTCTGGAGAGGACTTCGTCAGTTCCGATGCGTCTGACGAGTGAAAAAGCAAAGCGCAAAGCGGATTTGTTCGAAGAGCTGTGATTGTTTGTCTCCTTTACCGACCTTCTTGGTCCTTGATAGTGGAATGTGGAACGGAGCTAGGTCCGATACCTTGTGAAGTGCAATAAAGCTCGCTCGGCTACAATGTGTCATTAGTGAACTCACTGGGGCTCACCCGTGACGTCCCAAGTGATCTGATTGTGATCTGACTGGACAATTCGTGTAATAAGCCATCTCAGCGCCAATAGTTGCTGCGCTTTACACAGCATAGGTAGATTCGAGAGCTGTAACACAGATAACAACAACATCAATATATTTTGACATTTGTACCTTAGCATCGAGTGCGCTGTGTTGCATGGCCATGTACAGACCGCTTGACGGTCTCGCAGGTCGTCTATTAAGTTTTCACCATCATGAGCCAAATAGATCTGAACACGATTCTTGCGAAGATGGTAATTAGCTCGTTAATCATGTATTAACATTACACGCCTCCGCTGTTCATATGATATTCTTTTTCACTTCACAGGGTTCTAAATCCAACCTTGTGGCGGCTTTGGCGGGGGCTTCGGCTTCCGTGCGATTGGAGATAGTACATGCCCCGAGATTCGCCAGTTCTTCGTAGGAAGCATTCTCACGTTAAGTTCTTTTGCCTTAGCTCGAGGCGTACCTTGCCCGTCTAAAGTCGTGATCTTCCGCTGCATCTCGTCAGGCAGTCCATAAAGAAGTGTCGCGATGGCCGAATTCTTCCAGACACCAACGCGGTCGTTCTCCATCGAAGTGCGTATAACAGTGCCTGCAAGGAAATTTAAAGCCAAGACCAATAGTGCGAGGGGTAGAGAAAGCCACACCCAGCGAACTCCAATATACGTTTCCGTACTGAAAGACTTGCCTATGGCCGCATCGTCGCTCGACCGCCGGATAGTATTCGTCATGACTGTCGCAAGTCTCTCCATATGATGTGTTATGTTGTTTGGTGCAGTCCATGGATTTATCGGGTATTCCCGTACGTATGGAACTTCTTGGTGACGAGGCTGACGGAATAGCGGATCTCTCACCAGAATGACGAGCGGCTGCATTGCTCGTCCCAGAACAGAGAATGCACGAACGGAAGCGAAAGCGGACATCGTTGCAGTCAAGTCAATCATAATTGTTAGAGATCTATTTGATTTACCTAACGCCAGTCCAACTTTATATTTGACATGGGAACGCATGTGCATGTCAAGGAAAACTACACATAACCGAACTTGGAAGACTCTGAAGCAAGGCTAGGACTTGATAGGATAGAAGATGCTCTCGATGTTCGCACTGGTAAATCACGCACTTGCCGTTCCTTAGGTCGGTCAGCTCGTCTAGATATCAAATCCTCTTGCGCTCTGTAATCCCTCTGCTGTCTGTCTCTTATTTGACTGATGATGCGAAGACAGGCTTGAAGCTCAGTTCTTTCCTCCGGTGTTTGCCCATCAAGACTAAGCCACTTTACGCCCTTGAAAGTTTCGACATGGTCTAGCTCAGGATGCCGGGGCTGACCGAACAGTGCGATGTTCCACG
Organism: Paraphaeosphaeria sporulosa; assembly: GCF_001642045.1. NCBI lineage: Eukaryota > Fungi > Ascomycota > Dothideomycetes > Pleosporales > Didymosphaeriaceae > Paraphaeosphaeria > Paraphaeosphaeria sporulosa. The sequence goes on along the minus strand of NW_017253362.1, from coordinate 3,461,748 downwards.
ACGACACGTTGGTGCTATCCTCAGCCGAAAGCTGAGTTATAGTGAACTTTTCCCGCTTCGGAGGGTTGCATTCGAGAACTGTCCTTCGACATTCCGCTTGCTTTACCTCTTTCTGGGAGCCGCAGTCGCAGGAAGGGAAATGCATCTCCATATCTGGAGCAACTGCGACCTGTGTAAATTTGTGTTTTTCTCAATCCTCAGAAGGGTGCATTTGGGAGGGATAACTTACGCTTAAGCACTAGAGTTGTGGGTTTTTTGTTGATTTCCGTGAACACAACTAGCAGAGGCAGCGTAGGCCGTTGCAAAGCTACTGCGTTTCCCGCACCAGTTGCAGGCATTAACGTTCGAGGGCGAGGCCGAAGCGTCGATGCCATAGTGTTATTACTGTGGATAGAATCGGCTCTACTCTGTCTAGGATAAGCACCGAGGAGCGAGGGTGGTTGAAATTCCTTTCCAACATTTATGAGCGACTTTGCCTGCCATATTTGGACGCGGCCGACTCCTTGAATCTTTTCTGTTCTGGTCCAAGAGTTTGATCGGTGCAAAGCCCAGCGTTGGTTTGACCTACAATGATAAGACACAGATTTGGGTAGCATACGTGAGACTCACTTGTCCAGTACAACCTTGTATCCGAGCAGTGCCTGTTGGAACTTGTGAAGATCATCATCCACCTTGAATTGATATGTATATCCACTGCTTGCGCCAGGGAAACATAATTCTATTATCTTGTCATACGGTACTCTTGGTCGGCCGGGCAAAGCATATCTTGGTATGACCTGCACGAGTCAAGTTATTGAGTGAATAGGATGTATTGCGAGGGTGTTCTCACCTGCACTTGGTGCATGTTAACGACCTTGCTATCTTCGTTTGGCGTGTGTGTGTTCCCTCCATTCAGGCGCGATGTGACCGTCACGAGCCGAAGCTCGTTGCGCGGCCTCCGAAATACTATCAGCTCTTTTTGTTGTTGGCCATGGTCGCTCAAAGATACCTCAAAGATCTTCTCTTCCGATTGACTTTCGTCTGCCTCAGTAACGGATATGGCACCTGTCTCTTCTTGCGGTATCCAGATACGGAAGGATTCTAAGTCTAGACTAGCAATATTTGCCTCTTCGGCAACGATCTCCTGCTCATACTTTGCATATTCCACCTTGATCTGTTCTTGCATACTCTCCAGGCACCATCTCCAGAGGGATTCGGGACCCGCTTCCCTTAATGTAGCGCTCTCAACCATTCGATCAAAGATCCAGCGAGCTTTGATGAGATTGTTCAGTTGTTGAACCGTCGGGTGCCAAATTCCAAGGCCGTTGCCCTTGAACTTGATCGTGCTCTATGTACACTCAGTATCTAGCCATATCTATAGATGATGTGCAACAGACCTGCTCCAGTGAAACTGCAAGGGCATCCAGTCCTTCTCGCAAGGGAAATCGAGTGGGATCCACATATGTGTCGGGCTTGCTCATTTCAAGCGCCACTATGTATTGATCATGGAGTGCTGGCATAACGGGATGTAAACGATCTTTCCTCGGCCCTCCAGATAATGAAGCTAAAATTTCTCGCAGAACAAGAAGTGGTAGTCGCTCAATTTGTAGTTGTATATCCTTGATGGCGCTTGCTGTTGCGGCTTGAACGGACACGGACAGAGTCTGCATAAACACACTGATCTTGGTGCAATGCAATTGAATCCGTCCCCTCAGCTTGTCAGCTCTTTCGATACCCCCAAATAAATGCCATTTTGCATTATCCCACGCGTTGGCTTTCTTAGTTAAATATTTCCCGTTCTCTTCGAGAAGGTCCTGGCATTCGTGAACTGTCTCGAGAAAGCCCCCGACTATCTCCGCTTGCTCGTGCTTCTCCTTCAACGTCTTCAGCTCCCACGAGTGGTAGTCGACAATGGATAACTGTATTTCGCGGACGCGGGCGTATTCAGCAAAGGCTTTCCCAAGCGTTTCCAACAGCCCCTCAAGGCCGGCTACATCGCGACCAAACTGGGAGTAAAGTATATCTGCAGCATTGCTCTTATTAGTGGAACATGTTGTTGAATCTGGCAGACAGTGCACGAACCTGCACGATTCAGCCTGGTGAACCAGATTTCTTTGATATCCTTTGCAATTTGACCAGCCTTAATGATGTCGGCGAAGCTGAACCCGAACGACATCGGACTGTTCGATACGTGTGGGTCGATGATTGAATTCTAACATTCACATAGGTACTGCACGAAAGAGAGATGATCCCTCCTAGCTTGCAGTATATGTAGAATATCTGCCTAGTTCAGCCAGAGAGCGTTTAGCGGAGTCGAGAGTTCAACGCTGCGCCACTGCATGTGATGGAAGGGCTCGTATCGCCTCATTTTGGAGACTTGATTGGCACGCGATCAACTACCGCGCACCGTCATTGGTAACTCCAAGAAATGCGACGCAGCCACCAATAATATTTAGCCACACAAGGCGTAAGGCAAATACGACAGCAGGCGAGTTTTAAGGCCACGGAGCCTCGATTATGCCGGATGCATAGCCTACTGTGTACGTTTTGGGCTGACCGGTTTGACGCCACACATGGAGGCAGTGAGCGATAGCAGCTCTTATCTCCTCCTGATTTTCCCCGCCCTATGTATGAAAAGTCACAGTACCCCATCACCATCCTCGCGAGAAAGGTAATTCGCATCCCCCGAAAGCCACCCTGATCAACGACATGGAGGAAGTGCATCCCATACCGGTGATGGCCAGCCCTGCGCCCGGGAATTTTGATGAGGAAGACCTGGTCCATGTCGACTTTAATCATGAGCGGATGCGTAAAGAATATACACCAAGTCGACAGGAAAAGCTGCGCTCGTTCACTGTAATGTGTCTCATCTTCAATCGCAGTATCGGCTCTGGTATATTCGTTACCCCCGCGAAAATTCTTAGAGCGACTCAAAGCGTTGGCATTAACATTATCTTTTGGGCCGTTGGAGGTTTCATTACTATATGTGGAATACTCGTATGGCTAGAGTTCGGACTTTCAATTCCTCGGGAACATGTGGATGGTAAAGATCGCGCTGTTCCCCGTAGCGGTGGGGAAAAGAACTATGTACGCACCCTCAATGGCTTGATTTGTGGGAAACTAACTTTGGCAGCTAGAATGGGTTCTTAGGAAACCGAAATTTCTGGCGACTTGCATGTACGGTATCGCCTTCGTCATCCTTGGTAACCTCTCTGGGAACGCCGTTGCCTTTGGAAGATACGTCCTGTTGGCAGCTGGGCATGAAGACCCAGGGAAAGGACCGGTCATTGGCATTGCTATCGGCGCCTTGACAGTTGTAGCACTTCTCCATGCAATATCCAGAAGAGGCGGTATCGTGGTGAACAACTGCTTTGCCGTTCTCAAGATTGGCATCCTTTTGACCATCATCATCCTCGGATTCACCGTGCAAGGCGGTAAAAACTTCAACTCAGAAGGAGCCAGGTCACATGGCTCCACCTTCAAGCCAGGAGACACCTTTTCCGATCCAAGTCGGGCATTAGCCAGTTACACTACCACGTTTCTGTACGTCTTGTACACCTACTCAGGGTTTGAGCAGCCATTCTACGTACTCAGCGAAGTGCACAGGCCGAGGAAATACTTCGCCCGAGCTGTCGTCTCTGCCTTGGCCATACTTACGCTGCTCTTTGTCCTGGTCAACATCGCCTATATGTGCGTGATTCCCCTTGACTTCATTCTGGATCCGAAAAACGCAAGCACGGATATCACAAGCATGTTCTTTGAGTTGGTATTTGGCAACGATACTGCCAAGCGCATCATGCAGGCCTTGGTTGCGTTCTCGATTCTGGGGAACTTAATTGTGATGACTTTTACCGCGACCCGTGTCAAGCAAGAGATCGCAAAGGAAGGTATACTCCCGAAGAGTCTCTGGTTAGCCACCTCAAGGACAACACCAACCGCGAAATTACTCAACAGGATCACCAAGAACGAAGTAAATGGTGGTGGGGCCACTGACGGTGACGAGCATCTGGAACAGTCGCCAATGGCTGCCCTTGGTTTGCATTGGGTATCTTCTGTTTTTCTACTTGCAGTAACATCGGCATTGAAAGTGGACGATTCATACAACTTTCTGGTCTCCTTGTACGCCTATGTTCTTATCTCTCTCATGGGATTCTGCACCAGTCTCGGGCTCCTATATTCTAAATACATTCGAAAGGATTTCCTATCGCAACAGCCTCCATTGGGTGGTCCGGCAGCGGCCATGATCTACTGGTAAGCTTTATTCGTTTCGAAGTCCCTCAATCATTCCCTTTGCTAATGAAGTACAAGTGTATGCAATGCCTTCTTCCTCATAACAGCATTCCTCAATCCACCCGGCAACCAGGCAAGAACGGTCTCTGTCATGCCCAACTACGTGGTGCCCAGCATCGGTCTCTCCACAATATTGTGGGGCGTCATTTGGTGGCTAGGTCTTCAATTTGTGATGAAACGGCGAGGCCAGCGTCTAGTTGTAACACGGACACCGTATTGCGAGAAGGGCGACGAGAAAGGAGAGTGGGTCCTGAAGTATGAGATCATCGACCATGTTTGGAGGGCGAACAGTGAGACCGGAAGTGTGAGAATGATGCAAAGACTTGGAGAGTAGGTCGCATGTCGCTTGGGTGGTTAGTGGGGTTGCTATGCTTTTTTGGACTTTGATTCCCGAGTTCGCATCATGGAACCTTTTCCACCCGTCATTCTACCTAAATTGTCATTAGACTAGTCCCACATGCAGGATCACACGGACGCCCACATCGATAGGGCCAAGTGTATTCACCATTATCTTCTAGCTCTGTTGTAGGCAGGCCTATAAAATCGACTCGACTTCGAGAGCCGGCAAGTCATCGCCATTAAGGGATTTAGTGGTCCATCGCAATTCCGCAGGCTATGTGCAGACCTCATACACCGGGTCACACGGCCATTTCTGACCCATCTCTGGCAGTGTCTGTGCAGTAGGCGCCGTACCATGCTCCCTCAATTCCCAAATCCATCGTCTCCCCTCGATTTCTTTGACCACAAAGTACCCAGCATTTGGATAGTTGTTTGCCACCGTCTGGTTTCTGAGGACGCCGCCGTTGAAACCCTGAGTGGTGACAACTCCGCCCCTCCCCTTAGGGTCCCAAGTGTCCGGTGATGCAACGTAGTAGTCGCGCCACTGCTGCCAACCGGTCCCGTAATTCTTACCAATGGCGCTGCTGAACCCTTTATAGATTTGCAAGAAGCCATCATAGTTGTACCTCGTGTTGTTCCAGCCGAATCGTCCGTCGGGATGGATCGCGTTGGTGAAGCCTTCAATCCAGTCGGTGTCGTCGGCACTCTCCGTTCGCGGGTATGGATAAAAAGCTTAGGTGCACGATCAGCGACTGCAGTTGCAGCGATGATGGACCTTAGGATACGCATCTAGTACTTGACACTCAACCCAAGCTGCAAGCTGAACGTGACGTGGCTCTGTCACGTTATCTGCGTGTTTGCAAGCAATGTCAGGATTGATGTGGAGACGAGCAGCAGCAGCCTGGCTGGGAAACGGCGACGGTGGTACACCAGGCCTGTATGGAGTGTTTGTGGCGGACGCGGCTGCAAGGCCACTAGTAGCATCTAAACGATACGTTAGCCTCTTTACTTCGCGGTAGTTTTTCAGTTGGAGATTCTAACTAAGAATGGTAGTCCAACGCATGTTGCCGAATCTAGTTCGCAAGGGACTGACGAAGTAGTTGCACTGCGCAAGTGTCCTAGAAAAGTGAGGTGTAAGAGCGATTGAGCGAATTTACAGGGCAGGAACTATTGACAGCTAGTGAGCACCTTCCGTTTGCCAGCGAGAATCCCATGCTGTCATATTATATCCCAAGCGGCATTCCGTACGAGACGAGCACGTCCAGCCGTTCGCATGGGTGTGGCCCACAATTCAAAGATACAGTATACCTCAGCCGTGCGAGAGAACTGTTGTCGGAAATTTGGCTTGTTGGTTCGCGTACTTGTTCACACTAGTGGCATCATGCTAGAGTGGTCTTCTCCTAGTGCGCGCTACTTCTATGGGACATTAGCGTGGCATATACCTAAACCAGCCCGAAAAGTTGGCGACCGTCGGAGTGTCCGACAAGAAATCCCAATGCCGACGTACGAGCATGAGTCAGGACGTCAAATACTTTTGCGAGATGACGTAGGGTACATGTGCACGCAGGCTGAGTTGACAAGAGTTCGTGTACTAGTATCAACTATGTTACCCTACCCTGCACACAACCTCGACGCTTCTTTCCGACCCAAATCTAGGAGACGCATGACCACGGCCATCTTGCAACAGCGTCCAGATTCGCAATGGGGTGATTGCAGAGCTTGCTCTGACCGTCATGGGCACTTGGTCTAACCGTATGTAGGACGTGACCGTGCGATCTTGTCCAAGGACTAGAGCCCGACGAGCTCGTCTTGTCGACAGGCGCCTTTGTGGAGAATACTATGCGCGGGTGGAATGTTGTCCTTCATCCTAATTTGCAGTGCAGTAGTCGTGCTGCCGCTTGGGTAGCGCGTGATATGACCTTTCTTGCTCACGGCCGCAATGTCAGCCGCGATGATCAATCCGTACTTTCCGCCGCGGATAGTAGCCTTCTCGTCAGAGTCGGGTAACGTGACTACCGCAAGGCCTGAAGTAAATGCCACATATCTAGCAACGCATCAGCGGCTACCACGACGCCAGGCTTCAAAGAAGGATCACGTGACTTACTGAACAGCTGGAGCATTGTGGAGACCGCCGTCGAACTTGGGAGGCAGGATGGTGAGAGTGAGGTTGGTGGTATCGCCTAGCTGCTGCGCCTTGGTCCCTGCAGTCCCGGGGTCCGTCGAAGTATCGAAGGGCCGGGTGATCTGCCAGCACTCAATGGTTGATCTTCCGCCGGCTGCGCCAATGGCAGTAATGTTCAAGTGCGTCGTGTTTTGCGCAACCGCGGCCAGGGACATGAATTGGAAGAGGACCGCGACAACCCAAAAGAGGGGTGCAGGCTTTGTGCGAGCGCCGGCGACCATGTTGGCTATGACTGCAACTGTGCGACAAAGCTCCGGGTGAGGGTTGCTGACCAGGCTGGAGGTGACGGCACTTGGGGTCGATTTAAGGTACAAGCTTTCATTGGCGAAAGGGAAGGCCCGCTGACAGGTGCTTGGGTGGCGCCTGCCGGGATGCGTACCCCGCACGCATACGAGGAAAGAACGAGGAATGCGTTCGTCGGCATTCACCTCCATTCGTGTTGGCCTCAGCTGCCAACGCAGCCCACTGCAGCATCTTCCAAATTTGGCAACATCTCCAGGAGCACAAGAACGCACCACTCGTATCCTCGCCTTCTCTTATGAACACGATATCGCTATCGCCTGGACAGGCATTCTTGACCCCTGTGGCACATTCCCGTCATCCAGCTCTCCCTCTATGGTGCATACACTGTGTCTGTCTGACCGTGGTCCTCCAGTCGTCCGCCCAATCTAGCCCAGTCCATTATGTCTAGCAAGAGGCACTCGAGTTACACCGCAGCGATCTTCGAAACCGGTCAGCTTTGAATGAACAGCTGCCCCAAGATGCCGCCAGATATAAGCATTTCTTGGTAGCTTGCGCATGTCCGCCCGTCATCTTCTCCACTTCACGACTCAAATGGTAGGAAGTCATGGCTGTCACGCCAGCCGCCACGCCTCCTCACGGGCTAGAATCTGATTTTGTTCATCCTCCTTCCGAAGCCCAGACTGTATACATTGTCATGAGCGTATGTCTCGGCTTGGTCACGCTACTGGTAGCCATCCGCATCTACACTCGGGCTCGAATCACAAAGTCGCTGTGGTGGGATGACTGTGGGTTGCTCACGCTGCTTTGTCGTTTTCTTTCCCGCATATTAATCTTCTCGTTTTGACTGACTTTGCTCTAGGGATGAGTCTGCTGGCTTGGGTAAGCAGACGAGAAATCTGTGATGTCTACGAAGTCGCCAGAAGTAACCTTGTTAGGTGTTCTTCATTGCACTACTGCGAGTCACCTTCGGAGCTGTCGAGAATGGCGGAGGCGTCGACATCTGGAATCTGCCAAAATCGAAGTACATGCACTTCATCAAGGTACAACCCGCAGGGTATTCACGGAGACAAGATCTTGCTGACCTGCGTCGGTAGTATTGGAATCTTATAATGATCATGGCCCGCGTCGATATTACTCTGGCCAAAGTCGCTATTCTTTTACTCTATCTACGCATCTTTGTGCCTCACCAGACCGGATCTCGGCAGATGTGGTTTTGGATTTGGTTCATGGTAGTTTTCAACGTTGTATACTGCCTGGTGCTCATTCTGCTCATCCAGCTACAATGCGTCGGGCACAAGACTCCGCAAGCAAACGGCAGCTGCCTTGATCAGCACGTATGTCTACATGGATCTGTCTCGAGACACTGCTTACCATTCCCCTTTAGCTTCTTCTTATCACGGCTTCCGTCATCAACGTGATTACCGAAGTTGCAATTCTCGTAGTTGCTGTAGTCGCAGTCTGGGGACTCCGAATGCCAATCGGCAAAAAGGTAGCCTGCGTTGCTGTTTTAAGCTTTGGGTCAGCGTAAGTATGCTCACAATAGTAGTGCAGAGATGGCATAAAGCTGACCGATAAGTGGCATCGCATTCAGTCTGGCTCGACTGATCTGGCAATCTCTCACCAAGAATACCAATCCGACCATGTACAACATGACAGTCATCATGCTGGCGTAAGTGCTCCGACAGCTTCTGCCCGTAAACATTGGCTGACTTCCTACAAGTACTGCCGAGACAACTGTCGCCATCATGGCGGGGTGCATGCCGCTCCTCTCTTCCTTCTACAAGTTCCACTTCCAACGGCATATCAGGACAATCACCTCGAACAAGAGCATTTCGCGAGATTCGGGAGCCCACAAACCGGGCAGAAAGCCGCACCATCCGCTGAGTATATCAACCACCGAGCTGGTATCGAGAGACATTGCGCTGGAAGAGCTAAGAACGCAGAAATCACGCGTTGGTCCATAATTTTATACCCTTATCTTGATGTCCTAGTTCACTTCAATACCAAATAAGCTGTCGAATCGATTCCGTCTTCCAGCCGCATACTCAGTCACCTTCTCGTCTCCACTGCCCTCACTCGAGCTGCTGCTACCCTGTATGCTGTTTTGTTGATATAACTTTCCGATAAAATCTTGAATGTTCCAAGCGATTCTCTCCGCCCCAACTCGGGCGCCCACAAGATTTGGCGCACCCGGACCAAGTCGGAGCCCTGCCAAACGGCCAGTAACGAAAAGTGGAACATCATCAGCCCACATAAGGTCGTCGTTGAGACATGGTAGGCCACCAACGTATTCAATTGGATATTCCTTTCGTATAGTGTCGAGAACGGGAAGATGCTCGATATCTGACTGTATACCGGTTGCAAAGACGACATGGTCGATTGGTGGTAGTGAAAGCGTGGGGGCTGTGGTAGTTGATGTCCACTGGAGCAGATTTGGGTTCCAGGCAAGCGACTGCAACGTTGTATGGGTATGGAGCGAGATCTTGCCGCTTGCTACGTGAGCATCGAGGACCTTGCGGTATCGCGGGGTTATGCTGCCACCGTTTCGAGCTTCCGCAATCATCCGAAACCGTTCTATTGCGCATTAGCCTTTGCACAAGTCCCAGCGTATATGCTTCATGGTGCTCTCACCCTCGTCGGTGTCTGCTGACCAGAAAGCTGCCTGGTTGAAGTTCCGGAATTTCCCGACCCACTGTAGCTCCACATCAAAGTACTTCACTTTCACATTCCCACGCATGAGTAACCAGACTTTATTCACTCCCTTTTGGATAGCGAGGTCTGCAAGCTGAATACTCGTCAGTCCGCCACCGACAATCAAAACATTGGTGGACAGGCGTTGAGCGACTCTTGCTGCCACATGTGCCGGGGGATACTGTTTGATCTGCATGGCATGAGAATACCCTTTGTGTGGTATGTTTGGCGTGATTCCAGTTATTGGCGGTATAACAGGCGCGTTCCCAGGTCCAACAGCCAAAACCACAATGCGCGCGTAGCGCACACACTTGTCCGTAGTGACGCGAAATAACTGCTGGTCATCGTTCAATTCATCGTCTGAAATGAAGCTATCGTGCGCCCCGTCTTCCCATGCCGATGCGTTCCTGAACTGAACATCGACGACTTTCTCATGCTGGATTAGATTACGTCCGAGGCTGTACCGAGACGAGACCTCGTCGCAATGAGCGCGAAACAGCGTGCTCGAGGGCGTAAAGTAATCTTTGCGATCTCTCTCATCGACGTCGGGGCCACTCTGGGAAATCCTTCCCCGGCTCATCTTTTTCTTCTTCCGATGCTTGCTGACTTCCTTCCCAGCGCATCCAGGTAGAGGCTGCAGCTCCTTTTCCCTGTTGTGTTCGTAGGTGTAACCTAAAAGCGCGTCCCGGTCGGCTGGATCGATGTGGAAAAACATCGGACTTCGAAGGTATTCTATACCAAACGTCTTGAAGAGTCGATTCCATTTGCTCATCCAGGATGGACCGTCCGCGTCCAGGACAAGCATGTCGAGCTTCTTATCGGGCTGGTGGCCACAGGCTGACTGAACATATGAGGGGGGCAACTCAAGAGAGTCTGTATTGGTGCGGTAGTTCTTGATGTTCATCTTGTGGCCATGCTTGCGGATCCAGTGATAACGCTGATGCTCGTCGTCGGTGAATGTTGCTGATGGCGTGTGCTCACGGAGTCTCGCCGCAACTGCAAGGCCACAAGGACCTGCACCGATAATGAGGACGTCGTAAATGTGCATTGGCGTGTGGCAAGATGTCCGGATAATCGCTGAAATGACCTTCTCCACCCGAGTTACAACACGACTACAAGTTTAGTAGGCGCAAAATCAGTAGGTGATGGTTTCAATCGAAAGCCTGAAAGCAGTGAAGCCATTTTTGATTCATCGTTGCTGATGACGCAGCTGACTAAAACCGCACTTGAGTACCTAGGTGTATACATGCGGGTACCCTGTTGGCCTTCGACATCATGGTACCAACACGAGATCACCTGGCATCACGAGACACGAGATACCATGATGCATTTTTGGTATTAATTAATGAAAATTTTCTCACTCAACGATACGCAATGAGGATTTCCAGTCCCGATCTTTGTTGTTCGTGTTTCACGCGTTCAGCCAAATCTACCATGCCTTCCCAATAGCACAGTTCAACCCTTCTGAGACCTCTGAACATGTCAATGAGTTGTACCTTGAGTGCATCGATCTGAATCATGCAAGGTGTGGAAAGCCGAAGACTAGCCAAGCGCTCCCGCTGAGCCATGTTCAATTTGTTGTGAAGCATTTTCAGGTCACTGAAAGTAACTGCCGTAAAAAGAGTATCACCACTGCAGACGAGCGTAGCCGTCTCGTTGTAGATTTGACGGCACACTTGCAGGAGGCTGAGGTTCGCACTTGGCGACTTGTAATCGTTTGAAGGACCGACTCTGTATAGCCTTGGTGCAGCCATGAACGCGCGCACCTCCACCTTCAGACCCGCCAGAGCGTCTCGAAAGATTTTGTTACGGATTTCCGGAGGAAGCTGCAAAAGTAAAGTTTCGGCGTTTCGTTGGACGCTGTGGCGTGTGTTAAAATCATGTCCACTGCAATATTGGTACCATAAGTATCTATAGTAGTGAACTTACACATGGACCAGATGTGTCGGAGTGTGTTCAAGGGAGAGCATATCGTTAGCAAGAACACTCAGTCTTGGAAAAGGACTCGAGGCGGCTCTGGACTGTTCACTGCAAACATGTGTTTCGACTGGCACATGGAGGACAGTGCGAGAGCAGTCGTTCATGATGGCTGAGTATAGCGTCAGTAAAGCTGTCGATTACCAGTATGATGTTTGGGGGACACTCTTTCCTCGATCATATCGGCCTGGTTGGCAATGAATCGCCAAGACACTAAGCACGACGCTATCCCGCCCAGTGCAACAACAAGTGGCGCTAATCTAGATTTGGAAATGTCGGTGAATGCGGGTTGGTCAGGTACATGCGCGATACATCTAGCCGAAGAGCTGTGTATGTCAAATGAGAGCAATTGTCAGTCTTAGACAGCTTACTATTGATTACGCTGTAGGCACTCGAAGCGATCAGTAACCATAAATTGATTATTAAACGTTCGGCAGTCGCGGCACAATATTCTGTACTAGCCACGAGAAAGATAACAGGCACATGTACATTCAGAGAATACGATCGAGAATTGCATTCGTGTAGAGACGCTATCCCTCTTGCACACGTATATAAGATATACAGATCTCCTTTACAACAATCATGCAAGCCCCTACTGGCATCAAGCAACATATTGGCTTTTGCCTAACGTCACCTTCACTCATGAGTACAGCTCCTCGTCCCCATCAGCCGCACTCCCAAACCCTCCCTCGGCAATATCGAGGCTGTTTTTGCTGGCGTGACTCACAGCAGGCACCTTGCCCTTGCCCTTTCCTTTTCCGAGCACACCGCTGGCAGACCCGTTGATATTGATGTTTTCAGTGTGTACGATAAGGGTCTCGTCGTCTGGCGGCGCAGCGGCCTTGCCCTTCCCCTTACTTGAGGTCGGAGATGGCGCGGTGCCGTTCTGTGATGGTCTACTACTCTCATCTTTTTTTCCTGTTCCCTCGAATGTCTTCCTCACGCGTTCATAATGTTTGAGCTCATCAGCGCTGACACTCGGCACCAACTCCCTGTGCGCCTCAATAAAGTCATCTTCCATGACCATGACGGCGGTGTCTTCTTCCGTCGCAAGATGATCGAAGAAATACGCAGTTGTGATAGGCGTGCCACGGCTATTGCTGATGGCAGTGACCTTTTCGTCTACGGCGCGCGCTTGCCGCGTGATCGCCTTGAGCATAGCGTCCGAGCAAAGGGCATACATATCTGCACCCGTGTATGTGAAAGGCAGAGTGGAGGCAACACGGGCAAGCGATAGATCGGGATGAAGTGTGAATCTAAAAGATGTCGTTAGCAGACACGAACGAGTATGTGAAGTAAAGGATGGGGCTACGTACTTCCTCGACAGGGCTTCGAGAATGGTCTGCTGCTTCTCATGCGTGTCAGATACACCGAGATACAACATTTTGTCGAAGCGTCCAGGACGTAGCAATGCTTGATCGAGCAAGTCGGGTCTGTTTGTTGCACCGATGACAAAGACGCCTTCACCGCCGTCACTCATGCCGTCTAGTTCAGCGAGCAACTGACTGACTATACGGTCCATGACACCACCGCTGTCACCCTGGTTGCCACGTTTTGGCGCAACGGAATCCAGTTCATCAAAGAAGACGACACAAGGTCGGGCGTCTCGCGCGCGCTGGAAAACACGCCGCACGTTCGCTTCTGATTCACCAATATACATGTTTAGCAATTCTGGGCCCTTGACGCTGAAGAAGTTGAGCGAGAATTCTGTAGCAATGGCCTTGGCAAGTAATGTCTTTCCCGTTCCTGGTGGACCGTAAAATAGGATACCACTGCGTTTCTTCATGCCCTTAGCAAACAGTTCTGGACGCGCGAGAGGTAGTTGGATGGTCTCCATGACGGCGTCTTTGACGTGCGAGAGACCGCCAACATCGGACCAGCTGACGTTGGGAATCTTGGGTGCGCCGATGGCATCGGCGAAGTTCTTGCGGGCAGCGTCGACAGCCCCGTCCAGATCGGCTTTCGTCAGACTGTTGCTAAAATGCCCCCCAGCTAACTCGATGTCCCTGGAGGTGACTGTGGCGCCTGATGATTGGTTTTCTGATGCGGATGTGGCGAGAGCTTCGATACGATTTCGCTTTGCTACCAACGCGCGGTCGACGACGTCTACCAGGTCACCTGCGACCAATGCAGCAGTCTTGACGGCAACATTGCTGAGGTCGACGTCTGGTGACAACCGGATGCCCGCATCATCGACGATACCACGCAGAATCCCCTCTCTCTCGCCTTCGTCTGGCGCCGACATTTCGATCTCATGTGTGAACAAACCACGGATACCTTCTGGTACTTTGTCGATTTCAGTCGTTGTCGCAATGAGAACTCGTGAGTCTGCAAGGATTTCTTTAAGCGCGGTAACCATGCGATCAGCATTGAGGGCATCGATGTGCTTGACCAACAGTGCCGTATATTCGGCACCGCAGGTAAGCGCACGTTCTGCCCTTGCTTTAAGAAAGCCTTCAGTCTTCACATCGCCACCGCCTGCACCTCCTTCGCTAAGGATGTCGAATGCATCGATGGAGAAAGTATGCAGCCCAAGGTCTTCGCATGCTTTCGCCGCTACTGTGGCCTTACCAATCCCGCGCTGTGTCGAGGTGAGCAACACGACAATTGGTGGCAGACCCATGTGTATCGCTCTTGGGCTAGTGGCGGCTGAGATCAGCTCGCGCAAGCGACGCCGTAACGACGAGATGTAGGTCTTTGGAATATCATCGATTGTCATGATCTTTTGGTTCGCGCCAGCGGGAGCTCGCTTCGCGCCGAGATAGTACTGCCAGGCACTGTTGATGGGAGGTGGGGTTTTCCCTTGCTCGCTGCCGTTCATCTCCATCTTTGTGCTCGCGGCGTCGACAGCTACAACACCGCCCCAGATATCTGGCTCTTCTCCGTCTCTGTGCTCATTTGATGAAGCTGTAATATTGCCAATCTTGAACCAGGCGACTGCTTTGGGTTTCCGGTCGTTGGCGTGTGCAGGGTCCTCGTTGGAGCGGTCTTTGGACGATCTTGAGAGTAATTCGTCACTCACGACATCTTCCTCGTTCGCGCTCGCTTGAAAGGTTGCACGGCCCAGGGATTCATCGATTGCGACACTAATAAGGTCGCCGCTCTTAACCAATCGGCGCTTTTGTTCGAAATGGTCTTTGAGGGACGCGAACAGACTGGGCTGCAGGAGGCGTTCAGAAGAGAGGGGCGTGGACAATTTCAAGAGCGTGACCTCCTTCGCGAATGGAGGCGAGGAGGAGCTATTGAGTCGTGGTTTTTGGATGGCGGTCCTATGACCTTGCTGGTGCTGAGGGGATGCTAAGGGTGCGATACGTAGATGGGAAGGGCTGTCCATGTTGGCCAACAGCACAGGCGACAGATACGCCTGAAGTGAAGTGCTTGCTGGCGCAAAGCCTGAAAAGCTAGACCTGCGGTCGAAGTCGTCCGACTTATTGACACGATATGGCGCAACTTTCTTAGTCATGGCTTCTGGTATCCCGTAGATCCGAACGGGACGCCACTGGGCATCCTCTTCATGCTCTGAATCGAACGCCCTTAGCCCAAAGAGAGGGTGCTGCGAAGGCTCAGGCGCAACCTCAATCTTGACCCAGTCGCCCGAGAAGCAGCCCACTTTGACCAAGGTGTTGGTCTCCACAAATACACGTGCTTCCTCGTCGTCTTCGATACCAGGCTTGGGGTGCACCAGCTCATCTGGTATAGGGTGTAGCAAGCCATTCGCTTTGAACACCTTGGTTCTGGAGGCTGGTCCTCGCGCGGTAGTGGCAGTGAAGCTGGAAAACACGGAGCCCGGGGTGGCGATTCCGTTGGTGTGAAGATTGCCAGGTCTCGGAGTAGCGGATGAGAAGACGGACAATACACCCGAGGACTGTGGTGGGAGCATAGGCGCGCTCAATGATATGATGTCGTCGTCGTCATCGGAGAGATCTCCGACATCGGATCCAGACAGCTCGGAGTCAAAATTATCGGTTGACTCTTCTCCCGGCGGGCTGTTGTTCTGGGATGGCGAGCGATCTTCAGCAGCAGAGTAGAAGGTCTCATTCGAGGTATCTTCCGAGTCGTCGAAGCTGTTCTCCACAGGGGCAGGTCTTGGGGGCGCAAAAACAGGGACAGGTTTCGAGGCACGATGTGACTGGAGAACCACTATCCTTGTAGATGGCAGCAAGAGGCCCTGCGCTACAGGTTCGCATGCCGTGATCCTTGCCGGGGGCGGTGGGACGTGGGTGATGGGGTGCGCGGGAAGCGGCAGCGGAAGGAGGTCGCCCGTGTGCACCAGGGCGGGTGCCTGCAGCGCTCCTCGCACAGCGTCCCTCCACGCATTCTCCTGCGCGGCATAGTCGATGCCACTGGCGTGTTTTCCAGCAATGCCATTGGCCTTGAGGAATCGATCCTTGGGCCCCTTGGCAGCACCATTCGGCCGTGTCCCGCCAAAGCCGCCGCCGAACTTTGCATGCACCTCGTCCAGCTTGGTCAGGGCCTCTGTGTCCAGATTGACATATACCGTGTCGAGCCCCACTGGAACGACATCGTGGATGCGGACCTCGATGGGCGTGTCTCTTCGCGGCGTCTTGTTGGGCGCGATGCTGTGGAGGGCCTGGGAGAAGGATTGGAGCGCGATAGCCGACGACGGCACTTGGAGCGACGCGTGCGGGCGCGCGGCGGCGGTGGTCTCGCTGGACGGGCGCCGCACCGGCAGGAGGGTCCACGGGGTGCTCTGGGAAGCGACGAGGGAGCTCGGCAGCCACGGCGTGATGGCGACGTAGTGGTCGGCGTCTGCGAGCAACAAGCGTCAGCAGGCCCGTCTGTAGGGCTCAGGGTCGGGGGTTCAGGCTGCATACCGGTGCCCGGGGCCCAGGGAAAGAGGCTGTCGAACAGGTCCGCCGAGAGGATGCCCACCTCGCCCTTGATGCGGTCGTCGAGCAGCAGCCGCGCCGCAATGGCAGGCCGGTCGGCGCGTCTTCTCCGCCGCCGCTTGCGCGGACGGACAGTGCCATTCTGCACTTCCATTGTGTACAAGCAAGGAACAAAGTCTCACACAGAGGTGCGCGGCAGCAGACAGTCGCGCTCGGCTTCGACCGCAATCCCAGTGCGGGTTGATGCCAAGATGGCCTGGGGACCTCGGCAGACGGGCGTGCGCTCGGGAACGACACAGCGCAGCGCCGACGTCGACGCTAGCCTGCTGCAGCCCCGGCACTCGCGCAGACGGCCTGGAGAGCGCGTCGTCACATGCCCAACACACCACGGCTGGGCCGTCGACGCGCCCAGGAGCCCGCGCGGAGCCCGTCTTGCAGCGGCTCGTCGCCATCCCCTGGCGCCTGCTTGCGCGCCGACCACCCTGCATGCGATCGCGGCATCGCGCCCAGACATGCTCGCCCAACGATGCTGTCCACGCTTGCCCATGGGCTGGCGATTGTGGGCCAGCGGCCTCACGCATGTGCGGGATCAGACTGCAGAATGCCTGGAATCTGTGACATCATCCAAGTCCCGCACCGAAACCCTGCCGTATCAACAAAGGGTTGATCTCTCAGCCACATAGGTAACCTGAAAATAATTTTCGCACGGCCCTGGTCGCATGTCCATCCTGTTCAGCTGTATCTTCGCAAACCTCTGCATTTGATCCTGTGCATCTCGCGGTGGGTGCACTCGTCTGCTCAGCGTCTCCACTCGCCCAACTTGCACATGGCACTGCTCCGCGGTACCAACTCGACCGATCCACCAGCCGTTTCGTCACGGTAAACAAGCATGGCAACCGCCACCAAGGTCCGGGACCATGTCGACCACGCGCAGGACAAAACAAAATCAAAAACAAGAGCTGCCATCGATTTCGCCCACCAAGCTGAAAGATTGGCATATCTTGCCCCAGCCCAAGAAGATGACGCTACTGGCTCAACACAAGCTGTCGAGGCAAAGTTCATCACCGCACAAGATCCCGTCATTGTGACCGCAGATGGCGGACGCTTACCAGCAGTTCCTATCGACGAAGCTAAGAAGCTCAACAGACTAAGGGATCTAATCGACGACAGGGACCCCTCCGAGAGCGCACCGGTGGCGGGCGAGGCACGTGAAGCAAAGGATGGTACGATACATGGCGCACGCCCAGCAGACGCCTCTCCTTCGCAGGCTGGTGACGAAGGGCAGACGGATGCTCCGCTCCAAAGTCAAACACCACCATCAAGGACGAACCCACTCTTCCCACCACTCCCCATGTACGGGCCTCCCTCGGTGCTTCGCAAGCTCCAAGTTTGGTGTTTCAGAGGAACTTCAGCCGTACTCTCTTTTTGCTTTCTTCTGGTCATCATCCTCGGTGCTCTATTTACCAGCATGCCGGATGTTGCGAAGAGGCAGTGGATGCGACTCACCTTTCAAGATCCTAACAAAAACCGGCCATTCTACCATGAAGAGTACAAGAGAAAGAGAGCTCGCCGGGTAGCTGAAAAAGCATGGGAAAAGGAGAGCCACTCGCAGACAAAAGCCAATGCTCATGGAGCAGACGAGTTCACACCCCTCGAAGGCGGGCCCGACAAAATCCCCTGTGACGTTCGCTACTATGCGCGCCGTGTAGGCCTCGACTGCGAGATCTTTGAAGTTCAGACTGAAGACGGCTTTATTATTGAACTCTGGCACATCTATAACCCACGAGAGTACAAACGGAGCGACCCGTTGCAGCGTACACCCAACAGTCCGGATGTCTTTAACAATGCTACTTCTACGGACGGTGTGTCAGGCTCCCAGTACGAACCCGGCGACAAGAAGTATCCTGTCCTTCTGATCCACGGCTTATTGCAATCTGCAGGCGCCTACTGTACCAACGACGACGACAGTCTCGCCTTCTTCCTTGCCAAATCAGGCTACGATGTTTGGTTGGGGAACAACAGGTGTGGTTTCAAACCGCGCCACAACATGCTTTCCTACTCAGACCCGCGTATGTGGGCCTGGAACATCCGACAGATGGGCGTCATGGACCTCCCTGCGCTCATTTCACGCGTCCTTGCCGAAACGGGCTTCTCGAAGCTTGGGCTCATCGCGCACAGCCAAGGCACGACACAAACGCTCGTCGCTCTCGCCAAAGAACAACGTCCAGAAATTGGCGACAAGATTTCTGTATTCTGTGCCCTTGCGCCAGCCGCCTATGCCGGTCCACTCATTGGCAAAATGTACTTCAAGTTCATGCGCGTGATTAGCCCAGGCATGTTTCGCGCTATTTTCGGCATCCATGCCTTCATTCCATTCATGATGACCATGCATTCGCTGCTCCCGCCCCGATTCTATGGTGCCATGGGCTACCGTGTCTTCAGTTTCCTTTTCAATTGGACAGACGACCGCTGGGAGCGAGACCTTCGAGACCGCATGTTCCAATTCGCGCCTGTCTACGTCAGCGCCGAGAGCATGCGCTGGTGGCTCGGTAGGGAGTGCTTTGCGAAGCAAAAATGCATTCTGGCCACGAGGGAGGAAAAGATCATCGAGGACCGGGAAGATGCGCAAGAGGACGAGCAACGCGAGCGCTCTGACGAATCGTCAGATGATGAAGACGACGAGCTCGGAGCTGGCGCCGATGCTATCGATGTACACAACCACGACAGTAATCGCGCAAAGTACGCGTGGTACGGGCCTCGGACACCACCTTTCGCGTTCTGGGTCTGCGGTAATGATGCTCTCGTGGATGGGCGCCGGCTCCTGCGCCGTTTCGAACGTGGACGTGAACCATACGTCAATCTAGTACACTCCAAGGTCATCGAAGGGTACGAGCATCTTGACGTGATATGGGCCATGGATGCAATCGAAAAAGTGGGCAAAGAAGTCCGAGAAGTGATATGGAAGACGGCGGATGAGGAGGCGCGGAAGATGTGCAGAACACCAAGAGGCTGTGCAGGCATCAAGCAAGACGATTGCTATGCGAGGGTTGGCGATCAGGAGACGGAGTCGAGAAGGATGGATAGCACCGCTGGGGAGTGGAGTGCGAAGGGGAGGGAGCAGGTCAGTGGCGGTGGCGGTGAAGGAGACCGCAACTTGGAAGAAGAGATCCGGGAAGGTGACGAACGAGTGTAGGTTCACCGTGTCGTCGGATTGAGGCGTGCCACGGCGACGGTATTCTTGCATTATGACGGTTATTTTCTGCACACATGATATCCCCTACGCGCTGTTTGGACCTTACTCCGCAACATTCTAGACCGTGGGCGTACACCTGCGACGATAACGGCTTCCTGTGGATGTGAATTCACCTGTAATTGCCGTGTATATATAGCAACGATTTGGCTGTCGTTTCCACATACGACCATAGGACACTGAAAACTAGCTTCCTTGTCCACCCTGCCGTCTGTCTAGGAACCGTAACCGGAAACACGACACAGAACGGTTAACAGGCTCTGCCTAACTAGGATATGTTAGCGCCTATAAATATCGGGCAACAGAGTTTTGTATGTACCTTTATAGGTGAAAAGATTGCTAAGTTTTAGAATTGACAGTTCCAGATTGAGATGCTTCGGAACAATGTGTTGTCCGAATATAGATAATGAAAATGCCGATTTTACTGATGCTTTCAGCAAAGTAATCTAGTAGAGTATATTGGCCCACGCAATGGGTAAAGTCAACCATTCGCCTCTGAACAGATAGCCACCGAGAAGGCGCCAAGACGCATGGTTGAAGATGAGTGGCGATTGAATGCGTGGTATTTCAGATAGTCTTGTTACTTCGTCTGTATGGTGCGAGCTATATCTCGTCATACGTGACCCGCAGGGCAATCATGACTGTCAACATTTGCTAACCACAATAGCTTGAAGAGTTTCTGAGCATGGTCTGTTGCTCCAGGACAGGTAGTACGAAGGCCGATGGTACTCTAAATCATATTTTTACATGCTAATATTTACGGAGCCCCTTCATATCCGCTGGCCTCTTCATACAACTTCCCATAGTCGCACCTCCTTATCCTCATCAATAATTCTATACTTCACATTCGTCCCCTCAAATACCTGGTGGACCATATCAAAACTTTTGTAAGACTTAAGAAAGCCGGACCAATCCGACATATAGACAATGACCTCGCTGAGGTGCGGCGTCCTCGTCGCTGCCGTTTCATGGAGCCAGCGCCCGAGAAAAGCGCACTCGTCAGGTTCATCGTACGGATAACCATCTGCCGATGCAACAGAATCTGTGACTGTGACGACTTCAACATTGCGTGGCAGACTGTCTTCCAGCCGGCGGGCCCAATTTGCATCGGACTCCCAGTCCGGAAGCAGCAGTTGGAACGGTGCCCAGAATCGCTTGATACTAGTGAACCGTTGAAGACCGTTCAAGGACCCTAGGACATTAATACGCTGGACGTCGGGATCCCACGTCCCCATGCAGTTAGTGAATTTGATTGTCAGGTCCTCGAGAGTCTCTTGCACCTGAATCAACGCTTCGACGAATTTATCGAGGTCAAGTGTGTCCGTATTGAACTGATCGCCGTAATCCGGTATGTAGAACCACTCCCAGCTCAACGTCTTGAGATTCCAAGTTCTTTCAAGGACTTGTGCAAGAAAATCAATGTGAACGTATTTTAGAGATAGCGACGTGAGATTAGCTAGGTCCGGTAGGCCCGATGGCCAGGTGAACGGTAACGTCTTGGGGTTGAAACACCAACCCGAAATGCTGCGCATGGACGCAAGGTTAAGAAAAGCAAACAGGCCTTGAGGATTACAAAAATCCGGATTAGGGCCAGGGTCCGATTCTAGAGGTCCAGGGTAAAACATCTCTTCTAGGTACTTAAACCGAGAGAGCCCGTGATTCGATGTATCGAAAACAGCAGATTGGAAAAGCTTCCCTAGAAAGGCGTCATTATACACGATCCTTGGTTTGGTTTTCGCGCTTGTCCTGGTCCCGAGGAAAGGTAGGACTACTGCATACCCAACACGAAAACGTGCGAGATTGGGTAATTTGGAGATCAACAGGGCGACAAAGGCATTTAGGTCACCCACCTGGAGTTTGTCTATCCAGATATCGGCGTACGAGAGACCAGATTCCGTAATAAATGAGACAAACTCAGGTAACCCATCATCTGCTGCCGGATGCGGCGGAGAAGCTAGAGGCACTTTGTATTGCCCGTACCAATCTCCCGGCTCCCACATCCTCTGGATACTCTCCTCCCCATCGCGCAAACGCACACTTTTAATGAGTTTCGCTAGCTCAGGTTTATTGAAAATAGTCCGGGTGAGATGGATTATAGGGCGCGGGTTATCTCGATAGATGTTGAAGTTGATTTGTGAATAAAGATGCGATGTTGCGAATTTGTGTAGCTTCTTGTTAACGAGGCTCACAGTCGCAAGATCACGAAATGACACTTGCTTAAGGATGGTTTCTGTGAGCTCGGTAGGACAACTAAGGAACGACGCCATAGTATTGTTAAGATTGGTGGTGAGGCTGATAAAGCAGAGAAGATGTTATAATGCGCCAGGGGTGTAAGTAGTGTGCCTTTACTAAGTGCTTGGTGTATTTAAGGACGTCAACCGGTACTACGCCGCCTCCTTCGGGGAACCAAATCGTGTTTCAGGGTGGCAGTAGCCAATTCCACCTTCCGAGTTTCCGGCGCTACTGGTATCGTGTCTTATTATACCGGTAGCAGTTTGTGCAACACGTCAGACCATGCAACACCCCAACATGATCGCTCGGCCACAAACATGAGGCTACAGAGACGCCCACAATCAATATTAACACGAAATTTTCTAGAATTAAGGTCTCTAAGGTCTATAGATAATTTCTACTTACTTGGATTATTGATAGGTATCTACTTAGTGTTGTGATTGTTCTACCTCTACACGTCTACGAGGCAGATGCGATAGATACCGTGCCTCAGCACCCCGTGCACGGTTTCAGTTCGCGCACACCTTTCTAATTCAGCGGCCAATAAGCAGGCTCTCCTTGCCGCCGCTCTTGCGTCAGACTTCTGTATATGGGTAATTAGCAGACGAATTCCCGGATACTGATTACCAAGGACGGTAAAATTAGGGGTCGGCATGGCGGGTGGGGCAGAGAGAACTAGTTTTCCTCTCCACCTCGCCATCTGTCGAGGGACCGTAAACGGAAATGTGCACCATCTGTCGAGGGACCGTAACCGGGAACGGGAAACAGATCAGGTTATATTAGCAGCACAACTATGCCACACCGACTATAACAAGATCCCGTATACAATACCGCTAGCTATCCACAGTAGAACCTGCGCCATGGCCGAATATAGGCCCTGCGGGCGGCAGATAGGTATTCCTTTTACATACAACCATGAGACACTGGAAACTAGTTCACTTGTCCGTTCCGTCAAAAGTCGTGGAGCTGGTTATAGCCCAGCTGCTACTTCTTTTTTTCTTTTTTATTCACTGGAGACCGGAAACAGTTTCGAGGCAATCTGAAAAGCGACCACCCTCGCCAATACACCATCGAAACAGACTCCTAAATCCTGCAGACCTGTGGCAGGCTGTACGGCACCAACCGCAGCTTTCACGTTGCGTTCTCTGTTTCACTGCGTACCTCAACATATCTGACGCTACCTTGGTACATAAAGGCCTTAGCGATGGCGGCCAAGCTGCTGAGGTCTAGCATGATGTAGGCAGACATGGAAGGATGAAATTTAATGTCCCCTAGATCCAACGTGCCAAAGCCGCACTGTCTTGTCGCTGGATGCAGATGCTAGCTGCTTGCCGTCTGATGAGAAGGCTACATCACACACCTGGCCTGAATGACCCTTAAGTATCCGTCGTAGCTCCCCAAATCTGATGTGCCAGAGCCGTATTGTCCCGTCGTCTGATGCGGATGCTAGCTGCTTGCCATCTGGCGAGAAGGCAACCCGTTTTACCTGAGATGGGGGGATGTGCATAGTAGGATTAGGATTAAATTGTAATATCTGATAGAAGTAATCTTTGGAATCATCGTTGGGACTTGTTGAGTGATGGTTTGTGGGTGGTGATTACTGTTGTGTTGCTGCGTTCAAGGATCTTGTACGGACTTGAGCGGAGATGATCCTGTGGTTGTATTTCGTGCGGCTGCTGCGAAGGTTCTGAGGCTGGGCAGGAGACACACTGTGCCTTGCGTAATTTATTATACCCTGCTTAAGCTCTCTACATTAAGCCTTGTTCTGCTAGGAAATAGCATCGCGGGTAGTCGGCGTGGGTATGGTGCGTTAGAACCAGGGGTCAAATCCTCGACACTGACTTTCAACATTTTTTCCGCGATGAGAAATTCGAGTGGGAAATGCAGAATGGTGATACAGTCTTCTGGTGGGGGAGTTTGTATGCTGGATCTGCGATCGCTGCTTAGATGGGCGGGTGCCGGCGCTGGGAGGGAAGGCCGTCGGAAAATTGAAAAGGCTCTAGGGTGATCAAACTCCAGACAGTGTTTCTACAAGATGTGCACGTAGCATGGAACAACCTGATGAGTTGGAGAAACGGTGGACTGGCATGCAGTCGAACAGTGTCTAAAGATTGGATTGTCCGGATGCACCAAAGGATAATCTGGAGATATTCCACGTTTCTCGTGCCTGTAGAACACGACCAGTGACAACGAATATACTGGGATTCCTCTTAAGCGGCCTGTAAAATTGTAATTATCAACGAATATGTTAGCCCATGAATTAAGAACGACTGGAGGACACTGAAAACTTAGTCTCCTGCGCGTCTGTTGTGGTACTGTTTCGAGTTAGCCGTCGTGAACCTTCCAAAAACTTGGTCTTGCTATTCAAGAGCGACCTAAAGTCCAATGTCCTTGCCAATTGGGTAGCCTAGGCTGACCATAGCTGCCACGTGTAATAATCCGCGACTGCACCATCTTTGGAAAGTAAGTCTGTGCCTGCATCTGCGAACGGGTAACCTCTAAGGGCGGCCTTTTGAGGAGAGGAAGGAGAGAGCTGGCAGTGTTCTCTGCACTATATGAAGCTGCACTTCGCCCTCTACCGTCCATCTCTCCTACACTCACCTTTCTCCACTTCTAACCACTTCGACCCTTCATACAGTGCCCTCTTCGCCACACATGCTCTTTGGCCTGCATCGTGACTCTTCTACCTCGCATTTGAATCTCTCGGATTCGCCACTCTCACCTTAATGGTCTTCGATCCCAATTCAGCCACTCAAACCCGGGCTACTGCATCTGGCAGACCGTCTCGGCACAAGCACAACCGCAGTAACGTGAAGCTTGCTGTGAGTCACCTTCTCTTCCATCTCCATTCTCTGCTAACATAACTACAGCGTCCACACTGACTCGACGATCCAGCTCTTCGAGCACAGCATTAGCTCGTCGGCGTGCGCGCATCCCATCCACTACTCGCGGCACGATCTATCCCTGACGAACACGACTAGCACGCTGCTAGGCCTGTGACCACGAGCAAGGATGCCGCAATCGTATACCTTGGTTGTTGGAGGAATAGTGTTGGAGCTTCTTGAAGGCGGGTGGAATGAAGAAGCCTACGGGCACTTTGTTACGATCCGAGGCTTCGGCAAGTGATGACAATCTAGCAATCTGACCATAAAAGTCGCCCCGTATTAGCTTTGCTAACTCTGCGCAATCTCAACAGGTACCTTCACTTGTTTTAGACCTCAGAACAGTTTGTTAGCGACAGATCTTCATCACCGGTCTCGGGCACTTTGTTACGAAGTGGAGTGAAGTATTCCTTGGGAGGAAATGGGCGGCCGCACGCGAGCTTTTTGTACTATTCGTGGTTCTTCTTTGGGAGCGTTGGGACGCTTAGAGGTTGGTTGAGCTGGGGCTGTGTATGTTAGTCCAGCAAGCTACTTGCTTCTGCATGTTTTTGGTCCCTTCTTGTACCAATGTTGACTCTATGTACGGTCTTGTGCCTTTTTGCCGTGGGTAATCTGAATCCAGTTGAGTTGAAGACTTTTGTAGTATATGATTGGGAAAATCATAGGCTTCCTGTCCGCTCAGTGGTAGACAGCGTATGGGCGGATTAGTAATTGGGTTCGTGAGAGCCTTGAAGTTCCTGGTGTTGTCAAGCGCGCCTGAAGCCAATCAGACAGTCTGTCTCAGCGTAGTTCTCGCGCTAATCGCGATTCGACCTCTCTGCATATCTCTGGTTGAGAGCGCTGCGAGTTTGTTGCTCAGCCTTGCTTACAAAACCCGCTCGTCTGGTGGCCTCATAGCCTGCGTAGCCGATGTCCTCTTCGCCGTCGCGTGAGAAGTACGCTGTACGTGCATATAGATCCAGGCTCGCGGGAATTCCGAAACCGACGAATCTAACGGTTCACGGTGTATTCAGCCAAGTGACCGGTTTTCCGGAAAGGGTGTTTTTAGCGGTCTGAGTGGCGAGTGGAGCAGAGAGAACTAGGCTTCCCGTCCGCTCAGCCATATATAAGCAGTGTACCGGCGGACCAGTACGAAGATCGGTGACGGCTTCGGAATCCCTGTTTTTCTTTTCTTTTTTTTTTTTTTGCCGAACTTTTGTACATGTGGTGAGGACGTAGGTGGGTCTAGACGTTGATGGAAGTTGCGATAGTGGACCACCATGACCATAAGCGAGTACAAGCTGCCAGCAGACGCCTTTTTTGCTAGCACTTAATCGACCGTTTACAGTTTCAATGCGAAACTTCCCCTAACCCTCTCACCGAAAATGTAGAACAACACGGGCGCAGGTGCCAGCGCCAGACTGACAAACCCAAACACGCTGATGCCCCATCCATACCCTACCTTCTCGAACAGGCTCGGTGCAACTAGAGGTATTAGGCCTCCAACAATCGACCGACACACCGTCCCTGCTGCGATTGCGGATGCTGCATACGCTTCGAACGAGTCGATGTAATAGTTTTGCGTAGTGTTCAAGATCATCACCTGTCCGATGCCATAGAAAAACGTCGGCACGATGGACGCACACCAGTGAACTTTCCTCTCAACCGACCACGCGAACCAGAAAAGCGATACGGGGATGAACAAGGCCCCGATGTTTGCAAGGGGTAAGCGAAACTCGGGCTGCCCTTTATCCTTGTGCTTGGCCGTAAGTCTCTTATACACGTCGTCAATTCGTGGAACGAGAAACCATACAGCGAACAAGAACCCAAGCCCTGGTCCGAGGTATAGCAGCCCGACTTTCTCGGTAGAGAAACCATATATGCCCGAATAGATGTCCTGCATGTTGGTGTAGATGCTATAGGTCGTCCCGAAGATGAGGGCTTGGTAGACGCTCATGACAGCGACGATAGGCTGAATGAAGATACGCGGGGGACGCGAGTGAGTGCGCGAGTTTCTGTCGCAGCGGACGCAAGTCCTCGCCTTCGAATTGGTAGTTGGTTGCATCGTCCGCGCGGTTACTACCCTCGAAGCGGTGTTTCATGTGTGTGAGAATGACGGGCGCATAAGTTTCGCGGAGGAAGAAATACCCTGCCAGCGTATTGACCGAGCAGACGATCGTCATCACCCAAAATATCCACCGCCAACCGAGACGCTGCACGATGAAGCCACCGAACAATGGACCCAGGGTGGGGCCTAGCAATGGTCCTAGGAGATACCAGCCAAATACCCCGGCTCTTTCAATGGGTATGAACATGTCGCTGATCGTACCTCCTCCGTTTGCAATGCCAACGCTGCCAAAGAAGCCCGACACGCTGCGCACAACGATGAGGAATGCGATGTTTGGCGCAAGCGCCGTGGGAATTTGCAAAAGAGCGAAAATGGCGAAGCAAATTAGGTAGATATTTCTGAGGTCAAATGTCTCTGATAGTGGTGCGAGAATCAGAGGGCCGATGCCCAACAAGATCACAAAGTCAGTAGTGGTTGCGATGACGGCCTTAGGGGACGTGTGGAGGTCTTCAGGGATCTCAGAAATCCCGGGTGTGAACATGGAGCTCGCGAGCGGACTGACAACCGTGTGGCTGTCAGGCATCTTAAAGACGAGCTGGTTCGCGTTGCATACTCGACATTGTGGCTATCACACCCACGTTCGCGAGTTTCCTCCATCGGGGCCATGCTCGCGGGTCTTCGTCGGGATGATCCAGGAGCTTGAGGGTCTGTAAAGTGTCAACTACGGCTGCTGCACTGCAAACAAAATGGCATAATCACCGGTCGCGTGTCTTCATCGTCGCTCCAGCGCTGTAGCAGAGGCGTCCGTTCGTCGCGTGACATTGTAAGTGCTTATTTGATTGAATACACCTGCGAAGAAAACAGCACTCGGGCGTCGCGGAGATCGAGTGCGAGCAGCATATTCGCCATGACGATTGCTATAGCATATGCTGACTGGGCTCGTGAGGATTAATCCCGTGTCATCGATCTTGTTCGATTCGATCGCGGGATCGATCCAACCTACTGGACTCGCCTAAGCCAACCAACCAAACAGCACGCACCCCTCACTGCCTGTTCCATCGCAGCTCTTGCCCACCAACACTCAGACAAGTATCGCGACAGGTTTGCAGTATGCCGTGAAATGTACATCCTTTACAGATTTATCACTTCCTGGAATGCTAGTGATATCATCGACTAACTCGTCTTAGAATTACCAGCTGCTTCGCAAGGCTTGAAGTTCTTCTTTCGCTGATTCAATGATTTCTCACATTGCACCCGCCTTCAGAGTTCGAGGCAGGAGACCAGTTCACATCTGCTGTTTTTCAAGCCTCGTCTTGATGCACACAACCACCCAGAATGTTCATATGATGTCAATATGATTGCACAATCGATAGGCACATGCTCGAAGTACCATAAACTCGAAATTTTCTTCTCATTCTGTTCCCTAGCATATGCGCATGCGCGGGCGTGGCACGGTTTGCATTGGTCGTCCATCCGCAGTTGCAGCGCTACTGCTAGGTCGAACTGGTTCAGGTTGGTAAATGGATAAATAAAGAACGAGGAATTGCATGGGGCACAGCACCGCTTCGACGGATTGCAGGAGGCGGGAAGCTGCTAGTCTATGTCCAGTTTTTCTCTTTCCATCAACCACGCAAAACACTTGGTTCAACTTCGTCCACGCGTTACCCTGACAATACTAGCCATATGTGTTCTAGATCCGAGTGATTTTGGAGGAATTTTCTGGATTTTGGCACTCGTGCCTGTTCTTGTTCGTCCTGCGACTCTTTCCGGCAGTTGGGTAGGATGAAAGTAGATATTCTGATACGAACAGCAGTTTATCTCAAACGTGGTCTAGAACATATACTTGCATCCTCTACGACATGTACCTGGACCTTTCTGGGCGAGAGCGACTGCTATACCATCGTGGTATCACACGGCCAACAGCAAGCGCCATGTTTGGCCATGGCGATTGTTCCAGATCTATGGCAAGAGGATCCGCGCCACACTCGATCTAGTTCTATTCTGTGAGCCAGACGCATTCGTAGCCATATATGGCATGAAGTCCAATGTTCGGCGGAGCAAGTTCTACCTGGAATTGACAAAGAATATCCGAGAGAAAACAACTCTGAACACCATAGATCCTACAGATCACGCCCACAGACGCAAGATGCTCAACAAGTGCTTCACTGAACAGTCAGTTACTGCTATCTCCAGTTTTGTGAGCCAGCATATCGACCGGTGGCACCAGATCTTGTTAGAAGCACATGATAGCACAACAGAGTGGTCTGCCTCAATAGGTTTTGAAAAGCAAATGGGCCATCCTGTGTTCGATATCATGGGCTATCTTAGCTTTGGACGATCGTTCGACATCAAGGAGCCGGGTGATAACCCTTTGAGGTAGATGCCAGATAACATCAGGCACTATCTGAAATTCTACTACACGGTATGGGGCGTCCCCTATCTGCTTCTCGGCGAATTGGACGTGAAAGAAAGTATACTTACTTTGAATGAAGATGTGCTGCTCACCCTTCCTACGTCTGATTGTTTGATGCAAACCTCGCGGCTTTGATCGTCTCGTGAGGTCATCACCCCGCTAACTGTACGAAACTTCAACGACTTTGTCTTTGATAGTGTTGCAAAATGACTAGAGCTATATAAAAAGTAGGAGCACATTTCTGAGCACGAAAGTCGTCAAGGCGTGTTCTATTTCTTGTGGGGAGGTCAAGATCCCAGCACATTTGGCCCATTGCATGCCGAAGATGAGCTTCGCGCGGAGGCTACCTTGCTAATCGTTGCTGGATCTGATACCACTCGGACCGCCCTTTCAAGCATCGTCTGGTACCTAGTTAGAGCACCAAGATGCTATCGCAAACTTATTGACGAGTTCCAAAAGGCATTCAAGGCGACGGAAGATGTGGTTTATGGTCCAGCGCTGATGAACTGCACATACCTGCGGACATGTATCGATGAAGGAATGCGCCTTGTCCCTGCGGGGACCTGTGAGCCTCCTCGGCAGGTCCTTGCTGGTGGTATCGACATTCTGAACGACCACTACCCTGAAGGAACGGTAGTAAGTACAGTCCGTTAGTATGACAGCAATAACGGGGATGCCTATGGAGACCTGGGGGTTTTTCGACCCGAGGGCCGGATTGAAAACGAAGCAGCAGGAGTTACCAAAGCGATGGTAACTAGAATGCGGACCAACTTTCAACCGTTTCTAACAGGTCTAGGTAGCTGTCCGGGTAGGAGCATAGCACTGGCGGAAATTCACCTTATAGTCCCTAAGATACTGCTGTGATTTGATTTGAGGAAAGCGACTGGACCGACCCTGGGGGAAGATAGCCCGGAAATGGGTTGGGGCAAAACGAACCTAAAGCAATTTCAAGTAGTAGATGCTTTCGTCTCATTGATGGATGGCCCTGAAATTCAGTTCAAGAAGAGGCCGATGCATGAGTCGATACCTGAATCAGTGTGAGCTGGGATACATGATGCTAAGGATTTCGTCCCTGCAACTTGCTGTCCTGCCGCATACAGGTGTCCGTAGACATGCGTGTTGCTATAGCGGGTGAGAAAAGACTGTCAGTTGATACTTCAAGTATAGCTCCGAAATCCGCTCTGATGTATACTCCCACCGCTCCATTTGCGCATCCTACCATAGATGCAAAGCATTTCACATGTGATAAAGGAGAGGAGATTGATTGCTGCTAATAATTCGTTAATACTACCCTGCACAACCACTTCGAACCACCGCACCTTCCTATCTTTAAGCCATCAGGTTGGGCATCGCAGAACCTCGGATGTTTTCAATGTAGTATCGCCGTACCGGCATTTACCCTTCCATGGCTCATCTCGCTCGGTCCCATAAAGTGGCTGGGAAGCAGACGAAAGCCTCAGCTTCCGCTCATACCGTGCCAAATAAGACATGCAAGCAGCTCTACCAACAATAACTCAGAGAAGCCAGTAGTGTCAAACGAACTTCCACAGAAACAGGATGGGATGGCACAACGCTCGGGAAGTGAGCTAGTCACAAGAGCGTAGTCGCTTGTTCAGATGCAAGAAAAGCTATGAGTCACGCAAAGGGCTTTTCAAGTCCAACGTCAGACTAAATGCTTTGCCCTATCCGGACTGAAATGACATGTTTTGGGAATGGAGTTCACTAGCAAGATACTCAGGATGAACAAAGCCTGGGACTTGCACAAGTTTCGCGTTCCGACAACAATGGATGTCGGAAACTGAACTAAGCGTAGACCCAAAAGACTATCAGGTTGTGCACGTACTCGGGTGACAGACAGTGACTTCACATAGGCAAGAGAAAAGAAAATATCCGGTTTGCCGACCCTACAGAACCCCAGAGGGACGTGGATTTTTCTTGCAGTTTCTGGGAGACAACTTGGACTTGAGCACACCCACAATCATTCTCCCTTGCTTCTAACAGCCCTTCCAGGACAGTTGTCAATTATCTCCCGCAGGGATTCCCCAGCGTGGCGAACCGTAAATCCGAATTCGTGTATCTACATAAAACATTGAACAAGTCGAAGGCACAGGCAAGTGCTTTGTGGACCAATCCAGATAGTGTCAATCTAGTACTTTGCAGATGTGGGCCTACAAGTACAATAATATGAAAACTGGGATTTTCGGAGATGACAATGTGCCCGTTGAAATTGCAGGCAAAAGCACGGCACGAAGCCAGGTTAGCTTACCTGGATTTAGGAGCCCTTATTGGAGCACGGAAATACGTGAGGAGCTCAAAGGTTGCAAAGTCACTGGCAAGAGAGGTGAAAGAGATGGAGAAGTTTATCAGAAGCATCGATGAAGTTTTACCCAACCATCCTATGCCAGGCGGTGTTGCTTGGGTAAAATACGATTGGGGCAAATTGTGGATGGAATATAGGGAACGAGCGATTCCGGATCGCGCATGGCAGAGCATCGACAGACGTGATAAACACAACAAGCCAAATGCACGCGACCTGGAACGAAGCTAAGAATGGAAAGAGTAAGAGTTCGAATCCTGGTAGAGGGCGCATCAACGGACCTCGAGGGCAAAGGCAAGGCTCCTGTCAAACGTACCAGTAAAGGCGCCAGCAGGAGCTCTAGCGCCAACTCAGCTGATGCACAAATCGAGGCTTTGATTCGACAACTAAAACAGTTTGAAGCAGAGTGGAAAAGGGAAAAGAACATGGAATGGGGAAGACCTTGGTGATGTTTCATTGGATCAATGAAGTGAGCAGTGCTCCACCGACACAGACGCAGCTTCAACGGGAATAGACAAGTACGATTGACTCTAAGAAGCAAATGATGGATACATAACGTCAAGGTATGCTCAACAGCTAACGACTAATGCAAAGAACTCATATATTTCTTTACAAAACGAGCTTGAACGTAGCAACCTCGAACGCTCTGATCTCAATCTTCGCGCCCTTCTTCCCGGCCACCTCAGTCATGACAATATCCTTCTCGCCCTCTATATCGTCCTCGAGCGCATTGACCTTGACCACCTTCTTGACGTGCAAGCTTCCCCAAGTGAGGACGGCTTTGCTCTTTCCCCCCAGCGCGTCGTAGATGCGCACGATGACAGACTGTCCTTTCTTCACAGGCAGCTCACCGCGCGAAACATCCTCATCATCTTCGCCACGTTTGATGGTGTCGAGGACGAGGTTCGGCGCGCCGTGGACCTGGAAAGAACTCAGGAGAGAGTGGTCAGAGCTGGCCTGGCGGCCTACGATGCGAAGTGGGTTGTTGAATTCGAAGGCCTTGCGGACGGTGACTTCGCTGAGGGGTCCGGCGTGCGGGAAGATAGCGTAGCGGGTGCGATGGCGGCCCATGTCGGCGTGCGCATCTGGGGCCTTGGGCGCTCTGAGGAGTGACAGCCTCATGACGTTTCCTGCGGTTGCGAAACCGAATTTTGAATCGTTGAGGATGGAGACACCGTACGTGGCTTCCGATAGATCAGCCCACTTGTGGACGCAAACTTCGAACTTGGCCATGTCCCAGGTCGTGTTATAGTGAGTTGGGCGGCGGACGATGCCGAACTGCGTCTCGTAACTGGCTTCCGTGTTGACGATGTCGACTGGGAACTCCACCTTGAGAAACTTCATTGTCTCCTGCCATTCGATTTCTGCATCAATTTCTACACTTGTGGGGGCGTCACCAATCGCTGCAGGTAGAGAGATAGTAGTCTTGACCCACGACTTGTCCGATATTTTAGTCTCTACGTTCAGCGACACACGGTGAGGACCATCCTCTGAGATGACAACCTTTGACGGGGGCAGCTCTTGGCGTGAATCGAGATGGTAGACTTCCACGTCCCAAGCTTGCCAATAGAGCGGCTTATCATCGAATAACACGAGCTGAGCCGCTTTTGCGCCCTTTGGTATGGTTTCCCGATCGGCCTTGATATCGTAAAGCGACGTGATGGCGCCGTTGGACACCTCAACCACAAACTGGGAGTTGCGAAGCTCAAATACGTTCGGTCGGATCTCCATGACCGATGAAGTGGCAGCGGAGTATGACGAGGCAAGAGGGCGAACTTCCAAGGCGCTCATGCCGTCTCCATGGGCGAGACCATATGTAGGAAGACCAGCCACGGGCGGGAGCGTCACTAATTCTGTCCTTGCCCATGGAAGAGTGTTTAACGCGAACAGGTCACTGTCATGTTTGACATCCTGGTCGAAGCCAAGTTCCGACAGCGCGTCCGAAAGTAATCTCTCGCCCTTGGAAAACACTTCGGCATAGATCTAAGTCGGGTTAGCATGGCTGGATCACGTCTAATAGTGCGACACTTACTTCATCCGAATCACGGTAGCACATTTCGATCGAGCTACCAGGCAGACAATCATGGAACTGGCACAATAGAACGCCTTCCCACATGTCATCCAGGTCCTTCTTTGGGTACTTGTACGAGCTCTTCTTGCCGAACGAGTTCTTGACTGTGGCAAGCGTTGCCAGATATTCGATATCTCTTAGCATGATCTCAGACTTTCGGTTGTTGCGCTTGTTGTTCGCTTGCGTAGTGTATGTTCCACGATGTAGCTCAAAGTAGAGCTCACCGTACCAGGTTACGAGCTCCTGGCCTTTCTCGACCTTCTTTTCTAGCTTATCGAACCAATCATCAGCAGAGTCGCCAAGTTTCACGCGTGGCAAACGACCGCCCTTATGGTCACTCATTCCGCGGCATCGGCGAAGTCTTTCGAGCATTTCCCATGTAGGACCACCTCCTCCATCTCCCTTGCCAAAAACGAGAAGCGAAGTGTTGTCACGGTCAAGAGACTTGTGCTGTGTGACACTCCTCTTGACATCGCCGAAGTGTGCTTCAGCAGTGTAAGTCTCGCAGGGCGGCATGTGACATAGGACCTGACTATTATCGAGAGCCACCCAGTTGAATGTGGTGTGCGGGAAGTTATTGATGTTGTTCCAACTGAGCTTCTGCGTCAAGAATCGCGTCATCCCAGAAATGCGACAGATTTGAGGAAGCTGTGTAGAATAACCAAACGTATCTGGGAGCCAGAAAGTCTTGCACCGCTGTCCGAAACGACTCTCAAAGTACCGTTGTCCGTAGAGGAATTGCCTGATCAATGACTCTCCACCAGGGAGGTTGGTATCATGCTCCACCCAGCTACCTCCAATGGGTTGGAAGGAGCCCTCCTTGACCTTCTTCTTAACGCGGTCGAAGGTTGACGGGTATAGCTGCTCTAGCCACTTGTACTGCTGAGCTTGCGAACAGACAAAGCGCAACTCGGGGTATCGATCAATGAGGTCGCATTGGTTCGACCAGGAGCGGGCGACTTTGCGCTTGGTCTCTGCGAACGGCCAAAGCCAGCACGTATCAATGTGGCAATAGCCGACGCCGGTTACAATAGCCTCATTGTCGGTCTCGTAGACTTTGTGCGAGTCGACATCGCCAAGGTACTCGCGCGCGATCTTGCGACCTTCAAGGATGCTCTCCTGGCTTCCGCCGCCGGCAATGAAAGCGTTGATGATGCGGTCGCAGACCTGCTGCGCCTCGTGCTTCTCGACCGAATCGTCCGGGAACTCCCTCGCTGCATCTCCAAGCTCCCAAAAGTCGTAGCGCAAAGCCCGCGCTTCCAGGTTGATGGCTTGGATCTCGACAACGTTCAGACGGAACGACCTGTTCGGGTCTGGCGGCTGGATGGAGCCGCCGTTGCCGTTGCCGAACATGCCGTTGCAGGCGACCTCGACGTAGAAGGTATGCTCCTTGCCGTCCCTGAAAGCCTTGGGAAGGATCCATTCGGTGCGCTCGCCGCCGCCGGTCAGGCCGTGGACGACGTCACCGTGTTCGGTCCATATCATGCCCTCGCAGTCGGCGTCCCATTTGAACTCAAGGTGCTCGTACTCCAAGAATTCCTTGGGAACGGCGAGCTGGATCTTGACCCAGTGCGTGGACCAGCCGGGACCGAACCAATGGCCGGGAACGATTGGCTTGAAGTCGTGCGAGACGGCATCCTTGAAGGCCGGGCGCGCGAGGTTGGGCGGAGAGTAGACGGACAGCTTGAACGGGCCCGGGTTCGCGCCGACTTTCGCATACACGATCTTGCTGCATCGCGTCAGTGAGAAGGGGCAGGCAGTTGGGAGCAGCTGCAACGTACGGCAACAGGCCCTGGCCATAGTACTGCCCGCCGTCGGTGAACTGGCCCAGGCGGTCGCGATAGATGCGGTCGATGTGCTTGCCCACGGGACCAGCCGCGAGCGTGGGGTAGTCGGAAGACACGGGGATGACGCGCTGTTCGCCGCCCATGATGAAGTGTTGCAAGGTTGCTGTGCGTGTTGAGCTGGAGCTGGAGCGGGAGCAAGCTGGAGCTCCGGGCCCTTGCATGAGCTATCTATAAGCTGGGGCCCCGCATTGCTGCGTTAGCGGATCCCGTCCGGCCCTAGGCTCGCCACCTGACCTTGCCAGCCGCGCACCATTGCACCGTGCATGCTGCACCAACTGTCCACGCGCAATGTCTTGCGCGGACAGATGCGCATCGCCTTAGTCACAGTCACGGCCTTGCATGCTTCACGCAGAAGGTGCTACGTTCGTCTGCTCATGTGCCAGAGCAATCGATTTGCATACGAAGGACTCCAGGTACGCCAATCCACGAGCATCGTGGTGCATGTGGATTCCATCTAACGCCAGACCAAATGTATCAACATTGCAACAACCAAACCTTTCGTCCAACACTCCAGCCTTTCTGCCGAGATGGTGATCGTGCTGCTCACGCCTTCTAGCGGATGCGGTCCAAACGCGCCCTGTTCATGGCGATCTGGTCGTCCACCTTGTCCGTCTTTTGCGTGATGCGATCGATGTGTTTGTTCTGAGTGTCAACCTCTTGCCCCATGGCTCTACCAAGAGCATTCAACCGCTTCGCCGCTCCATGGAGCTGGTCCAAGTTGTTGTCGATCTCGTTTTCTATCAGGTGTAAGCATGCCATGTTCGTTTCCAAGACCCGGCACCACCACTTACCCATCTCGTCATCCTCACTGTCAGCCTCGAACTGATACTTTGCGCGGTCGGCTAGCGTCGATTTGCCACCCGTGTTTGCGGCGCCCTGCACGCCTCTCTTGTACTCGTCTTGCCTAGCCGAACTCTGCCATGCGGCCGCACGAGTGGCATCCCTCTGGGCCCGCTCCGTCTACACTGGTCAGCTTCCATGTGCATGCTTTCACTCAGCAACTAGCTTACCTGGTGGTTTTCCATGATCTTGCGGTCCCGCTCTTCGCGGCGTGAATTGCTGGTGAACGGGTTGGACACGTGCACCGCGAACATGCTGCGGTTAAGCGTCTTGAGCTCACGTGCCTTCTCCTCTGCAATCCGGTTCTGCGAGGATGCGAGGTCCAAGTTGCGTTCCGTGTTGTGGATCCTCTCTAAATTCAATCGTCAGCGGGCTATTGCTACAGCTAGCAAAGGGCGGGACGTTACCTCCTTGTGCTCCGAGGCGGGCAAGAGTATCGCGACCAGTCTCTTCGGCCTGTTGGGCGAGCCTCAGCGCGTTGCGCGTGCTCGATACATCCTGCTGCTTCATGAACTTGATTTCGTTCTTGGTGGCCATGATGTCCTCTTCTTCTTGCTCCTCTGCAGTCAATTGGCGATCCTCATATGCTGGGCCGCTACCATAGCCTCCCGGTGCTCCGTATCCACCACCAGAAACGCCCGACTGGCTGTAGGAGCTGCCTCCTGGCTGTCCATAGCCGCCATCCGACTGGGGTGGCTGCTGCTGCGGTGCCTTCGGTTGTCTCTGGGCTGCACCTCCAAACAGGGCAGAGCGGTCTTCGTCGAGGTTTGGGTCCGAGTTGCCCAGGCCACCATAACCGCCAGTCCGGCGAGGAGCACCCTGATCGGCACCTCCACCGTACTGGTTGCCGCCGTAGCCGCCAGAGGCACCGTAGCTACCAGTGCTCTGGTAGCCACGGCCTCCGAATTGTGCGCCCTGGCCCGTCACAGCGGGAGTTTTCTCTTGACGGAACGAGTCGTTGCCTCCCTGGTAGGCTGGAGGCGGTGCACTC
The DNA here is from genome assembly GCF_001642045.1 of Paraphaeosphaeria sporulosa. NCBI lineage: Eukaryota > Fungi > Ascomycota > Dothideomycetes > Pleosporales > Didymosphaeriaceae > Paraphaeosphaeria > Paraphaeosphaeria sporulosa. Next base: position 3,424,307 of record NW_017253362.1, on the reverse strand, counting down.
GCATACAGGTCGTTCTTAGCGGGCGCAGCGTAGGGGTTGGCTGCTGCGTCGGCTTCCTTGTTCTTCTTCTTGAAGAGCCCCATGGTGTGTGGTTGCGGATGTGGTGCGGGTGGTGGGCTCGAGCGGGCAAGTCGTGTGTGCGTGCGGGGAGACAAGTGCTCGTACTTTTGGTCAGCTGCGCGTATCCAGTTGCGGCTGTCTCGAGGTGGCAGTAAGACAGAAGAATGTGTTTTCGGGGGTGTCTCTTGAGTATTTGAGTGTTTGGTGAAGTGTCGGAGGTTCAGCGCTGGCCGTTTCGCAGTAAGCGCGGTCCAGCTGCCCAACATGCGGAATGGCGCCCGGTGGCTGTGCGATGCGCCCCACAGCCACGACGGCGGGGCCGTCTAGTCCATTTCCCTGCCCCAACGACGCGTGTTGGCTCGAATCAATAACGATTGCCTTTGCGAAAACGTGAATTTATCAACCCAAGATTGAACTTCCATCACTCGCTCCGTCCAGCGGACTGAGGTTCAACGAGGTATTGCGGAGGGTGTTCACTGGACCCTGCATCTGCTGATGGCGCTAGCATTGCGGCACAAGGAGTCGCACTGTGAGAGGTGCATAAGAGCTGGCTCTCAAGTCTAAGGTCTACAGCTTTGCCTTTGCCGACCACGCCTCCACCCTCTTCTCCCGCTCTTCAGCTTCCGCAGCGAGCCTGTCGCTTGCCTTGTCTCTTAGGTCAGCCTCGCGCTCGTCATTCTCCAGGAAGTCCACCGTCTCCCGCCACATCTCCCTCTTGAGTTCGCCCACCACTCCCTTATCGGGCTTACTCGTCAACTTGAGCTCTTCGATGAACTTGAGCACCTCATCGAGTCCACCCAGCCCGTCGATGATGTTTTCCTTCAGTGCGTCCACCGACTTATGCCATCATTAGGACCGTCTGTACAGCAGCAGGATGGTACTCACCTTGAATCGCCTGCCCTCCAGTACCAGCGTCCGATAGACGGTCGGTGTGCACTTCTGACGGAATATGGATGACATTGCTGGTCGTAATGGTACACCTAGGTCGACCTCATTCAAACAGAGGTAACCTTTGGTTGGGTTCATGATGCGGTAATCGTGCATCATGGCTGTCATGAGAGCACCGGCAAAGCCGTGACCGTTGATCAGCGCGATGGTAGGCATCGGGTAGCTGACAACTATTAGCGTGATTGCGCCCCTCCATCATACCAAAAAATTATTGTGCTCACACCAAGATGCGGCGCCATAGCTTGTATAGAACGTTCGCAAAAAATCCAGGCTGCATGGCGTGCTCCAGGTCCAAGCCATTGCTGTAGAACTTTTCGATTAACGACGTGGTAATGACGACGCCGTGAGGATATTTGGTCTCGAGAATGTCCAGTGCCAGTACGATGGCCTCGCACAAGTCCGTCACAAGGCGGTTGTCCGGCGGCGAGCCGAATGCGACGACATAGACCTTGTCACCGGGCGAGCTGACCTCAACCTTGCCCTTTGTGCCGATCGGGACCGTGAAAAGTGGATTGCCACGCGACATGATGATGATGGTTGGATTGATGTGTACGGTGTTGGAGGTGGATAACCGATGGCGTAGGCGATTCACGTGCAAATCGCCCGGCCCGAGCATACCTAGGTAAACTCCTACCGAACTTACGATCAGTAAACACAACACTCATCAACCGCGTTCTGCATAGTCTGTGGGTTTCAACTAGGTTCAAAGTTCTGCTACGGCTGCAAAAATCCACTCGAGTTTCGCATAGTCGATCCTTCTAGTGAGCAACTGCCCGCTGCTATTTATGCTGCCCATAATCAACCTTTTCGCGAAGAATAACCCATTCTTTGATGATCGCGCAACGCTACGACAACCGTAAACATACCTCAGTTCACCCTGTATTTCTTTCAATTGCGGGATTCTTCCTTCGCCTCTCAAAAGTACCGTGAAGGGGCCTGGATCATACCGTTCCATCAGCTACTCTGTCATCATCAAGCAGAGCCCCGTCCTCAGATGGCAGCGCCTCATGCTCCTCCTTGGTCCAAATTTCCATGCCCTCCACCACCGGAAAGGACGTAAGCACGCGGCTGATGTCACCCCACCATACCTCGCCGAATTTGCGATACCACTCTACCGTCCGCCTCAGACCATCATCAAAGCTGGTCTTTGGCTGCCAGCCTAGAGCAGCAAGCTTTGATCCGTCCGTCGCATACCGTTGGTCGTTAAAAGGTCGATCTTCCGTGTACTGCACCGACTTTTCAAGATCTGCTGGGGTCTCATGAGCAAGACCGAAGAGTCCTAACAGCCTATGGCAGATGTCCGTGTTAGAGATTTCATCTGTAGTCGCAATGTTATATATTTGACCGATGTCGCCTTTGTGAAAGATCGTGTCCAATGCATCGACGATATCGCCGGCATAGAGATACCGTCGTGTGGGTGATCCATCGCCGTGGACTAGAAGCTTCCTTCTGCGCTGTAAAAGCATAATAAATTTGGGTATGATCTCTGTGGTCGGTCAGCAAGAAGTGGAGAGGATGCATGATGTCAACGCACTCTCAGGAAACTGATGGGGTCCATATACGTTGTTAGACCGCACGGTGATCAAAGGGAGCTTGAAGCTCTTCCGGTATGCGCTGACCATCATTTCCGCCGCCGCCTTGCTTGCTGAATATGGATTTGTCGGGGCTAGAATGCTCGTTTCGCTAAGGTCTGCTGCACCTATCGGTACATCCCCATACACCTCATCTGTTGAGATATGTACGAAGCGTGAGATACCATGTTCCCGCGCTCTTTCGAGCAAGACGTGCGTCCCGTATACATTAGTGTTCGTAAACTGGTATGAGTTGCCAAAGCTGAGGTCAACATGCGATTGGGCTGCGAAATGGAATATCGTGTCGATGTGGTGCTTGCGCAGGACCCTTTTAACATCAGCGGGAGATGTTATGTCGCCTTGCTCAAACTTGAAGTTGGAGCGGCCATCAAGGATGCGCGTGTTGTTCAGCGTTGCGCAGTAGTCAAGTTTGTCGAATGAGACAACGTTGTAGTGGTCCGGATACGTCAGAGTCAAGTGTCGGACGAACCAACACGCGCTGTAAGGGTGTCAGTCGCGGCTCTACCCTACGCCTATTCCATGTCGCACATGAAGCCTGCACCACCCGTTACAAGGATGTTGCGCGCATCCTCTCGTGGCTCGAAACGAGTCGTCCCAGTCAAAACCGGTGCTTGCTTCCAGAGATCTTCTGTCAGATACGATCTCGGATTAAGAACGGTCGAGTTCCTCCGGTCTGTGTAACGTATTAGCGACTGGCGCGGCCCATCGGAGGCTTCTACACGCCAAACTGGAGGAAACCGGCAGATATTCTAGAGGTGCTCAAGCTCCAGTATCACTTCTAGCGGCTCTCGCGAGCGGCGAAGATGCGACGAGGGTTTGCGATAGGCTGGCGCGGGGAAGGCCCGCAGGACGACATACTTTTGAGGCCATTGGTAACAGGTGCGCAATCTGGGCTCTCTATGGCGGACATCTCGATAGAAGCCGCCGACAGGAGCTATACATGTAGGGCGGTCGTGCAAACAGTGTCGCAGACATCCCAAACAGACATTCCGTCTCCCTCAATATACGAAGCTTGCATCTTGTGTTCCTGGAGCTAGCACCGCAACAGGAAGCGTATCCGTAGCATCATGTGACGTCACTGCACGTGCAGCCCCCTCTACCAATTCATGTCGGAGCCTGCCTTTACTACATAAACTACAAAATAATTCAATGAGCCATGGTGAAGCTAAGCTGGGGAGTCCCGTCCTTGTTCATTTGCGCTGTGTCAGGACATCCTACGATAGCATCGAACCTACTTCGAAAGACAGTCACAACATTCAGCATCAGCTGTAGCAAACTTCAAACTCCGGACATCAACATGAAGGAAGAGATTGAATTATCATACATATAAAGATGCGGTGCGTGAGACCAAAAATCCTCGTTCTACGCTTTGTGCTGCAGGTGGACACTGAGACATCACAGCTCTGTCGAGCCTGTGTCCACTCGAGTATGGTCTGTGTGGAGTCTTGTAGTATTCAAAACACCGATATTGAATCCTGATCGTCTACTGGGAGCAATCGAGGTAGCGCCGGGTGAAGTTCCACATCATCGGTGAGGCAGTGAGGAGATTAGCCGCCTACAGATCAAGATGTAGGTCGGCAGTCACAGACGGTCGATCTTGACGCCATCCTTTGAAGACGCGGAGATTACAGCAAAATAGAAGGGGCTGTGAGATGGCGTTCTAGATGTATGCCCGTATTGCACGTTGAGACAGACCTACGTGCAGTCGCTAATCCTGAAAACTACGATCTGTAGCCGCGCACCGCCGTCTTCATGCCCATTCCGACTACAAACTTCCGTTTCGGCAATCATTCCCTAGGGTTGATCGTCATGTTGTCCTCCAGTGCCTTTTCCCGTCTCTTCCGGCACATCTTCCACATAGAACAACAGATCAGGATGTCTCTTGTCCATCGGACTCCTCGAGTTCTCGTTTCCGAAGAACACCTGAGCTTTATTAATCTTCTTATTTCCCAGCTCTTTCTTGTGGCTGACCAGGAAGTACCCAAAGGAGATCGCATTGGGCGATCCGAGCAATGCCATTCCCTCGTCGCTGTCCATGTCGAATGTCGCGCCTGGCCAGCCGGAGAGTTCTTTCCCCCAAATACTCAGCGCTGAAGCGGCAATTCGTGAAGTATCGATGTTTTGAACGTTCTGGGCCCAGAAATAGCGAATGTTCTTGACGTCAGGATTGTCACGGTACCACAATCCCCAGAGAAGGTCGGCAGAAGTGCGTAGTGCAGGAAGTTCAGTTCTTTGCGGTTTATAGCCCCAATTTTTCTCTGCGGCATGGGCGGGACTCAGACGAAACTGTGCGGTGACAACTATGGAGTCATGTCAGCTTGAGGGTGAACATGAACATACGCAACCGACATACCACCACCGACGTGATTGATAGCAATTTTATGATTGGCGCCCGTTTTCTGTCAATTCAGATCGTATTAGCTTTCGAGTATAGTGGTCGAAGTAGCACGGGCTCACCGAGTACTCCTGATCGTTGACTTTGTATTCCTGGTCCACAAAGCGTTTCTCATTGTCATCATCCAACTCTTTGTCGCCATGCCAGAGCTCATAACAGATGTTGTCACCACCATCTGGACTGGAATGCTTGGGGAATCCCAGGTACTTGGGCTTTTTGTTCAGACCAAGCGCGTCGTAGGGCGTGCTGTACTGCCAGAATGTCTCAAAGTTGCAAAAATATTCAGCATGTGGATCGGTCTCTTCCCATCCCCACTTGGACAAATCCTCTATTGGAAGGTGTTAGTAGGTCTTCACATGCTGGCTGTTGGGAGCATACCCTTGAGATCGCCTTGCCATTCATTCCGCATGGTAGGTGGATTCGCCGCGGGTTTGAAGATCTTCGCAGCTTCCTCGTCGTTACGGGTGAAGGCTTCGACAAACTCACCGCCCTTACAGACTGCTTTGGACCATATTTGATCATTCGCAGTCGCCGATTTGTCCCAGCGGCGGGTGATATTGGTCGGTGAAGCGGCGATCGGACCGCCCAATATGGCGCTGAGAAGGGCAACGGCCACCATTAGAAGCGTGAGAATCGACATTACGTCGGTGAGGGTGCGGTTTTGTTCGAGTCGAAGGTCGGCTTGTAATGAATACGCCCAGTTGAGTGACCTCTATGATGAGGCCGCTGAGCTTGGAAGTCACGGGCGTTTGTCGTGTTGATACTGCATTCAACGCGCAGTATAAAAATTACCCCAAAGACTCCTTTGTGCCTTTCAGATTCAGCAGATTTGACTAGTCGCAAGTTGGTACCCTGAACAGCACTTTCATTCAACCCCAAAAGAGCGCGGACACCATACGTTACCCAACGCCTTGTCATGGCAACATCACCCTGGGTAGCCCCGTGATAAGCCAAGCAGCTGCGGTCCTTTTACTGAGGGCCATAGCTGTATGCTTAGCTTAGCCTCGGAGCTACTATTGTCACTCGGTTCGAGTCTCGGCAAATTGTAGGAAACGAAACTCAACATAGCCATGATCGCAACAGATAATGCCCGCGCATTATCGTAATAATGGTATATGCATGAGTTGTTCTATAGAAGCCCTCCCTCCTCCTTTCCTGATAAGTTGTTGCTCGACTTAGCTACTGTGTACGCCTCCTTCCATAGTTTGTGCACATGCTCGCTCGATGGAGTTGTTCGAGAATTATATGTGATAAGACCCCAATGCTAAAACAACCCCGGGAAACCCTAGCTCCTTGCTTGAACACAAAACGCCCAAAAACATGGTATCATTCTCTTCTCTTGTCCAAAATTACTCCAACAATCCCATCTCCAAACTCTTTCCATTCCCCAGGCGTTTCTTCAAGTGTTGATGTGCTGGTAGCACTCCAAGCACCAAGGCTCCCCATCTTGTCCGATTTCCACGATGCACTCTTTGCAAATGGCCTTTTGACACCCCAAACATTCCCTCGCACAAATGTAACAGGTTCGTTCCGTACATCGCTGGCAGTCCATGTAGCCCTCAAGGTCTCGTTTTCGTTTTGGTGCAGTGCTGCAGACATGGCAAGGACTGAGGTCTGATTTGGTATGCGAGTCCACTCTCTGTACGGGCGGCGAGCTTGGCACAAGATCGGGTTCGGTGTCCATGAGATGCGATGGCGTCTTAACATGCAGACGCTTCATTTGCTTTACAGGCCGGCGTTCCGAGCTTGCAAGCTTTGGTGATCTTGAGAATGTGCGCGGCACGGTCGCTTCGTGAGACGCGGGGTCGTGGCCGTACAACCGAATATGGCCTTCGCTTGTAGGCGATGTCCGTGAGATGCTGGAACCATATCGATCCACGTCTGCAGAAGACATGGAGATATGTTTGGGGCTCGGCATGTCTTTGTCGTCCTCTAGTCGCCTCTTCCTCTTGCCCAGGCTGGCTGCAATCTGCGAATCGACCATGTGATTTTGTACGTGGGCGTGGGTTGACGACGAAAAGACAGAGGGTGTGTGTTTGTGATCGTGCCCGAACAAGCCGGGTGTAATGTACACCATGGCGGGGAACACGACGGTGAAGTGGAGGCGAGCGACGCTGCAACGGTGAGAGCGCGGTGGACGAGAAGCGAAGGCGGCGAGCGGTCGGGGTTCGGGTGGCAGTCGGAAGAGAACGCTTAGACGTGCATATCGCTAGAGGCACACTTAATGCAGCAGAACGCAGGAAGGAGCGACGTGTGCAGCCCGGGGGCGTCTGGAGTGAGGAGGACGAGTGCTGTCGTAGTCCCGGCGGGAGGACTTGGACCTTGATCTGCCAGCAGCTAACTCGATGCAACCTAGCAGATGCAGGGTTCACAAGCGTCCAAAGCTGTACGGGCCCGCGCGACTTTCTCACGTGTCGCCAAGTGCCGCCGCGGCGCTGCTCCGCAATCGAAGCGCAGTCCGCCAAACAGTCTTATATAAACATACACCATTCCTACGTCTTCTGGAGGGTTTCTGGTCGGGCTCAGGGAGGCGCATTGGCTGCTTGTTTAGTGATACCCAGGAGTGCGATTGCGCGACAACTCCCTACCATCATTAATTTTGGTCACTCTAGGGGAAATAGCACCACGCCGTTGCTGCCATGGAGAACCTCAACGTCGCCGAGCTGGTCGAGCGGCTGGGAAGCGATGAAGAGTCGGTGCGAAAGATGGCAGTCTTCAAGCTGCAAAGTGCCATTGGCGACCCCTCGTTTGCCGATGTCTTCATACAAGAAGGGGGCCTGCCCAAGCTGCGGTTTCTGGCTCTGCATTCGACCGGTAACACCCTAGCATATTGCCTCACGTCTTTGTCGCGGCTACTGGAACTCGACAAGGGATGGGACCACGTCTCGGATGACCTCACCAGGAGGGTCAGTACAAGGAAGGCGCGGCCGAGTATGGCGCATTCGATCTAACAGCGCACAGATTGTCGGCCTCGTAGTCGCGCAGCCGCTCGTCAATGTGAATCGCGGTGCCATGTCGGTCCTCGCTGCCATCGTCGGCAATCCCTCGCGCCGCAACTCGCAGCCCGGCGTCACTGGCTTTCAGCGTCTGAAGCCCATAATCGAATCGCATAAGCAGTTCCTGCCTTCCCTGGTCGAGAAAATGACCTCCGCCGACCACGCACTTTGCGCCAACTCGCTCCAGCTCATCAATGCTCTCATGCGAGACACCATTGCGAATGAAGCGGATACAGAGTGGCCACGGTTCATAAAGCAGTTGCAGGAATTAGGTGTCATCAAGAGTGTGTACGGGTTGATGCAGAGCTCGGCAGTGCAAGACCTCGCGCATCCGTTACTGGACTTCCAGTCTCTGACCAAGATTCTGTTGCGAAGGTGGAGGGAGGAGAAGGTGGATCTGGAAAAGGCAGACCACCGCAGAGCTCTGAGAGGATTGCATGTTGCAAGCAATCCGGACCAGACAGGGACAGACCCTAAAGGCAGCAAAAGACAGAATCCTGCCAAATGGAGACGCCTTGGATTCGAAACTGAATCGCCAGCATTCGAATTCACCCCCAGTGGATTCCTAGGCCTGATGGACCTCACCGACTTTGTCTACAAGAATGAAGACGGTTTCCAGAAGTTGTTGCTTGAGCAATCAGCAGTGCTGCTTGAGCAGCGTTGCCCAATCGCTCGCGCAAGTCTTGCTGTCACATCTATTTTATACGACCACTTTGAGGTCGACAAGTCAGACGAGTCGGAATCTAACAGGTACACGGTGCTGGACTCACGAGCAAATTTTGAAAGGGCTTTCAAGCCTCTCCTCTTGCATTGGTCAAGACTGCACACAAGCGGCTTGAATGCGTTCATTCGACTGTGGAAGGCTGCCGGAGCACAATTGGACGATTTTGAGAAGATCGAAGAATTGGTACGGATCCTGACTGAACAGGTCGTGGGACAAGCGCCTCGCACGAAAGAAATCAAGGATGTCGAAGAGGAGTTGGCCGAATATGACATTCAGCGGCTAAGGGAGCTTCAGATGGAGTTGCTTGAACTCACATATGAGGATGCTTGGGGCCATCACCTTCGGTTCGTGCCTGTTTCTGAGTTGCGGGTCCATTATGCTAACCTATACTTAGTCAAGTTCGAGACGAGCTCAGTCACGAAGCTCTTCAATTCGTTAAAGAGCAGCGCATCCGGTGTCTGCTTCAGGGCGCCTGGTTTCCTCAGACGATGAACTACAGCACAGAAGCAGGACCGGTCACGAGCAAAACCCTCAACCGGACAGTGCCCTCGTTGTGGCGATTTGTTCGACTCTCGCATAATCGGCGATATCTGCACTTTTCGGACTTTGATGAGAGGCTGCCAACAGAGCCAAGGCTGGATGCCTTACAAGACAAAAGTAGGCTCCCCACAACGCGGTGGAATAGTGTACGCGCTGTGTCTGACATGCATGTGTAGTTGATCTTTCCATTGTGTCTTCGGTTGTCAGCAACGTGTCGGCGTCGGCGCCATCGACATCGTCGTCTGACAGCACGCTCAAAGACGCTGGGCAGGCGAATACATCAACTAAAATCACCATCCACGGGTACTTGCCTAGTACAAGCCATTCACGCCAGAAATCGGATGATTCGAAAGGCACGCAGAAAGAGTCGGTCCTTCTTCAGCTCCATCCGCAAAGCCATACATTGGCGTCGGAGTGGCTAGACGGGTTGTTGATGCTACTCAACCAACAGCCAATTACAGCCGACACCAACAAACTCGTAAACCTCATCGGCGGCTACGGACTGAAGATTCGACTGCTCAACGTGCGCTTTGAGGATGTGGGCATGGAGGAGCCGATCCTTCCCAGCCGCGAGGGATTGGACGATGAGTACTATTACGACATTGGCGGGATGGAGGCCGGGGTGTGAAACTACCGCAACAACGTGTCTGCACGCATATGGCTTGCGATGGCGTCGTTGAGAGCAGCAACGTGGGATCTAGCGTCGCCAGCGTGGCCTGGATCTGGTTCAGGTACGGAGCGCGACGATTCTACGCTTGGATCTGGCGCTATTTTGGTAGATATGGGCTTGGCAAGGTACAACCAGGCTAGCAGGGATTCGTCGTTCAGGCCGGTGCTAGTCGCTAGTGCTCTGCGCAGCACTCTACCGATGGTGAAGCCACGAAGGCTGGAGAGAGCGTATTCGAGTAGTAGGATTCTATTTAGATACCCATGGTTTTACGGCAGCGTGGCACCGCATGCTCGCGAATGTTGTTGAAGGCTCCAGTTTCCTATCGTGGCTAGATCCCCCGCTCAGCTCCTCGTCCAGCTGCACGACACTTGCACGGCGTCTGCTGGCGAGGCTACACCGTGTGGGCAGCGATATTTTGCGCAGCTCGTGGCACGCTCGGATGGGGCTCCTGCGCCAGCCCGGCGGCCAGCGGGAGCCTAGCGTCGCGGCGCCTCAGACGGTGGTCTGGTTGCGGACGGGCTAGAGACGACGGCGTGCGAGAGAGGACAGCGATCAATATCCCGGCGTCTATCACGCCTGTGTCGTGGGGAGCGCAGTGGAGAGGCGTAAGCAGAGTGGGCCGCTCACCGTGTTTTGTTCCTGAGCAACCCCGGCCTGAAACAGTGGGCGGGATCAGAGCGGGGGCGCAAACTTGCGCAACCACGAAGCGCGCTGCCATTGGTGAGGTGCGCCTGGGCCCGCCAGCCGACCTGAGGTGAAGATATCCGCAGCATGCGCGAATGGCCTCGTGGCGATACTTGCTGGGCGAGTTCCAGTCTCCAGGGATGCTCCAGGCGCCGCGACGGAGAAGGCCTTGAGTGGGTGACCTGGAGACAGCTAGTCACGGATACTGACGAACCGCCGGTGGAGACGGGCGCTGGAGAGCTCACCGTGTATGGCGGCGCAGGAGTCAGTAGTCGTGGATGGCTGCATATGTGGTTCGGATGCTCTCTGCAGCCGCCAGCGCTGTGCTCCCTTGGTGAATTCATTACCCATCAGCCGACGGGCGCCCTCCAGGGACACTGTTTGCTTCTTTCTTATACTCGGGCTGTCACCTTCACCAGGCGCGGATTCCGTTTACCACGACGACCAGCCTGCGGTCCGGCTCCACACCAACGTGTGTTCCTGCGTAGTGATTTAACCAGATCGACGCACGCATACCAACAACGCTCGGCCGCTTTTGCACAGGACCAGGGCCAGGGCGCAGGTGCAGCTTCTACCGCTTATACATACTTCAATGTACCTGACAGCCCGCGAACACCACCACGAGGTCACGCCGCCCGCCCGTACCATCTACCTTGCTAGCCACGCCGGCACCATGAAGAAGAAGGCAAAGGTCGTTCCTCCGTGCTCGCATGCCGAGTTTGAGTCGCTGCCGGAACCATTGAGGTGCGTACCGCCATGCACCTTCTGGAAATGCTGCTGCACCCGTGATTTGCTGGGCGAATGTGATTGTGATAGGGGCGCATAAACCTCTTCATCTCCAACCCCACCACGGGCCAGGTACCTGAGAACGACGAGCGCCACGATGCTGACGATACCGCCTGCAGACGAAAGTACTTTAGCTCGCTGGAGCGGCTGCGCATTGCTGAAGAGCACGCCCTGCACGAGCAGCAAGGGGAGCACAAGCACCAGTACCACCCGTTTCAAGCGCGGCCGTCCCGCTCGAGGTCCACTGCCATCCATCGTTCGATACTTCCGCTAGGATCGTCACGTCGCCGACTTGCACGAGCCGAAAGCCTAAAGCACGACCATTACGTCGCGCAGGCCGACGCCTCGTTCTTCTTGTCGCTGCCGCCAAAAGTCCAGCGCAGCGCCTTTTCTCGCGAGGAGCAAACCATCTTGGTCGGACGCTGCGAGATCCCCCCTTCCACGACCGGATCGCCCTTGCCTCCCGCCCGCCGCACGCACCTGCACTACGACGAGGAGCAGCGCTTCAGCGACTTCCACTTTGGCTTCAACAACGACGGCAGCGACGACCACGCCCTCGCCCGCGACCACGACCACAACCATTACGGCGCCGCTCTCCACCGAGGTCGCTCCCTCCGGCGGCGGTCCAGCGTGTCGTCGGCCGACATCTCCCCCACCCGCGGCTCGCCCTACAGCCCAGCACAAGAGCTGGACGCAGACACGGAAGGCAGCCTGCTGTATCTCGACACCATGAGCCCTGTGGCCTCGCATCCCTCGCGCGCCAGCTTCAGGCGCACCCTGTCGCTCACCAACATCCCCCTCCGCAGCTCCATCTCGTCTGCACCCCTCGCTCCGGAACCCCTCTCCGCCCGTGGCACCGCGCCCTGGCATCAAAGGGCCCACTCGCAGTCCGTGTCCGGCAGGCGCTCCTCGCACACTCCACAGGCCCCCGTCTTCGACCCCGAAGCTACCCACTACCGGGATGCGGAGACACGCAAGAAGCTGCAGTTCCTTGCTTCCCCGCAGAAGTTTGACGAGGCCGTCGAGTTTGGGTTCCCCTCCAGCGGCGACGACACCATGCCGCCCCGCTACCAGCTCCCTCCCATCAGCACCGACGCCCGCAATTTCAGCCGCGACGTGCAGAGCTTTCTCAAGGACGACCGCATGTCGTTCTTGGACGACCACGAGGAAGAGGATAACAAAGGTCTGGAGTCGGACGCTGAGTCTGTTGCCGACTTTGAGTCCCCTGTCACGCCCTCGAGCGTTGGCCATTCATTTCGATACCACCGCAAACAGTCCTCCAACTTCTCCTCGTCTATCGACTCCAATGGCGTGCCCCTGATCCACCCAGTCACTGGCCGTCTGAATCGCGAGATGACGCTGCGGATGACTCTCACTCGGCCGGACCTGCGCGCGGATGAGGAGCAGCTTTACGGCTGGCAAGGGCAGAAGCACACCAAGGATGATCCGTTTGCTCTTGAGGACCTTCCGCTCTCGGACGATATGAACGGAACTAAGGGTCCTTTCTACGTCAAGCCGAAGCCTCACGGCAACCTTGTCAGCCGACTCTTCAAGCGCAGCAGTAAGAAGGGACGATGAAGCTCACGACATGTCACTCAGCACGATTTATGAGCACCCATACGATGCATGTGTCACGACACGTAACATCATACGTCGACCTATGTTTCCTTCTAATCACTTCTCTTCAAGAACACCTTTTACTTACGGTCTTCACATTTTCTTTTGGTGTACTTTAGCGGGCGTTAATCAGAGACGAAATCGGTTCAATGGCTAGCGTTCATGCGCAGGCCTGTTTCCTTTCAGTGTACAATATACCATTTAGCATGCATGCATGACCGAGACGAAACGAGATGAGAGGCAAAACGGCAGATGATGGTTCATGCGCTCGATAGATTTCGGGGATAGCATAGCTAATCGTTGCTGTTGCGGGATAAGGGTCTGGGATTGCGGTGCAGATTCGGAGACGGTAGATACCCCCAGTTCAGACCAGACTGGCAAATGCGAAAACGAGAAAAGTTCTTGATACATTTGAAACGTTTCCGTATCGGCACTTGTGCGATCCCAATTGGCGGCATGTACCTACTTGCGACTGCATGACAGCATCCACGGCTCACCGTGCCTGGGTGCTAGTAAATTCCACGTTCCGTTCGAGCAGTGCGGTACCTTCGCAAACGGTGGGGCGCTTCCCAGGGACAAATGCTCGCTCCAAGCCTACCGCGTGCGTGGGAGCGACTACGGGTTCTCCCACTCGCCGAGCTCGCCGAGCGTAGCCTGCTCGTATTCCGGAGCACAGTGCGTCTATTCATACACTTCAAGCCTTCCATTGCAGGTAGGTGAGTACTGCGAGTATCGCAAGTGGAAATCTCCTCGACGAGGTGGCATGTCGCCCCCAAGCCCAAATCCACATGCAAATTCGATAAATGCTCTTGCATGCGCGCATGAACATGATACACCCCAACGGCTCGGCCTGCCGAGTGATATTGCAGATACGAAGGCAGGGCGTTCGCATGGCTAAACGGCACCGCAGCGACGAACGTGACTGCCCTGCCGTACCGTGTGCCCTGCAACGTACCATATGTGTTCTGGCGGTTCGCACGCGGTCCGCTTCGCGAGTCAGAGGCTGGATACGAAGTTAGAGGCGGATGCTTCCATGCACTCGGAGTGGGTGGGATGGGTCTGGCGCTGGGCTATTCGAATGCGTCTTTCCTGATTCCTACAAAGTACAGCACACTGTTGGACTTGACAGTGGGCTCTGCTACACGCCAAACCTGCACCAAAAGCTACAGAGAAATCTCGCAAAAGCCGGGGCTTGTGGCGGCAACCTCGGTGTTTCTGTCCCGGTTCGTTCGTCGTTTCGACGCTGCACCACACCATTTCCAGTGACCAGCTAGGCACTCCACGATAGCGTCCTACCCTGGCGGTGTGTTTGGCTCTAGCGCCAGCCAGCGCCGCAGGCATGCGCGACATTTCGGTAGGTTCGCTCTTGGACGCTAGGCGCGTGTGGGGCGGGTGGTGCCTGCGTTAGCAAGGGTGTGGTGGCTTCTTAGGTGCTGGGTTGGTGAGGTCCCGCGAGGGTAGTGTTTCGGGTGGGCGTATGTGGATGGTCTTTGCGATGGGATGTGTGCTGGTGGTGAGGGGTGAGGATGAGGTCGAGTCAGTGGGTGCTGCGTGGGAATATGTGAGTGATATGCTGCGAGGCAGGAGAATGTACATGCACACAGTGTGTATGTAACAACATGTATGCGAACTGTGACTAGTCCATCACGCACACCTCCACACATAATGCGAACCGCGGACGTGACCACCGCCTTGTTTCGCTGTTGAGGATTTCCTTGACACCGTTCGCAGGATTCTCGCACCCGCCTAAGATATGGGTCGAGCAGGCGAGTAATGGCAATACATCTACCAGTACTTTGCGTGGTTGGTCTTCTGTGTTGATGCATCCGCCTCGGCCCCCGTCCCGGCTACAAGTTTGGTCATGAGTGCAGCAAATTAGTATGTGTACGGCGAAGATCTCCACGGGGGGTACATATGTAGGAGGGCTGAACAAAACCTTGCTTGTCGAATTTGTCATGTCCAGGAATAACTAGCTTCTATGCGTACCATGCATTGTCGCAGAAGAAGCGGAGAGAATTAGACACTCTGAGTAGCTTGCTGGTCCTTGACCAAGTTATCAATGGATCACAAGTTCGATTGTGGAAGTTTGAGAATCTGATCAATGTGAGCCGGGTGGTGCTCAACAAAGGCTTCGAAACGATGGAAGCAAAGGGTATCTGGCATTATCGTCTCATTGCTCTCGTGGTATTTTTACTATCGCAGCGCTAGTCTATGCACATGACCCTTCGAACGCGCGTTTACCTCTACCTCGACAGGGCAATGTCGTCGATTCGCAGTATCATCTTGACCGTCTCCGCGGCCAGCTCAATGGCGCTTGTGCTCACTAGCAGCGGCTGCAGCACGTTCTCCTCTGCGATATCATTCTTCACGCCCCCGCTCTTGATACTTACACCGGCGTTCCTCTGGTCCTGTGCGTGACGATGCCTCAGCTCTGTAACCACCTTGATGCTGTTCAAACCCGCGTTTTCCGCGAGAGTGGTAGGGATAACCTCCATGGCATCTGCGAAGGCTTTCCAGCAGATAGCCTCGGTACCTGTGAGTTCGCGCGCCTTGATGGAAAGTCGGTGTGCGATCTCAGTTTCAGGCGCGCCGCCACCTGCAAGGAGGGCCTTCTTCTTTACAAGCGAACGGATGGCGCAATGTGCGTCGTGCAACGAGCGCTCTGTCTCTTCTAGGATCAAGGAGTTTGCGCCTCGGCAGACGATGGAGACAGTTTGGGCGGCGGCTTTCACACCCGAAACCTTGACGTATCTTGCGCCCGATGCCTGGACCTCCTCGATAAGATCTGCGGAGCCAAGCTTGTCCTCTGTGAATGAGTCGATGTCGGCGATGGGCTTGCAACCAGTGCTCTGCAACCAGTCAGCGAAAGCGTTCAGGCATTGGGTTCTGTCCTTACCTTGCAGATGAACTCGATCTCCTCACGCTCAATATCCTTGACGACGAGAATCTTGAGTTTTGACAAGAAATGCAGACTCAGGTCGTTGACTGCGTCGCGTAGAATGGATTTTTGGATGAAAAGCACATTGCACTTCGCCTTCTGAATCTTCTTGACCATGTTGAGAAGATAGGTTCGCTCTTCCTTGAGGATCTTGTCCATTTGCCTGTAGTCGTTGACGACGATCTGGTTCTCCATGTCTGGCTTGGGAGGGCTGAGCTGGAACTGTATCAGACCAATTCGCGCCTTCTCTTTCATGGTCGGGCCGCCCGCGCTCTTTACGACAGGCTGGTAGAGCACCAAACCGTCGGTCATCTCACTGTCCTCAATGGTGCCACCCGACTTCTTGATTATCCGAATGTTCTTCAGGTCGACGTTGTCGGCAGTCTTGGGGTCGATGACCTTCAGCACGGAGTCGACGGCCATGGCGGGCAGCTTCGGCTCCTGGGCTACGATCTTGGAGGAGAGCGCGGTTGTCGCCACTCTCAACAGGGTGGGTCGGTCGCTCAGCGAGATGGGTATCGCCATGTCGGTGAGAATCTCGATGGCATGTGCGGCGGCGCGCTGGAAAGCTTCTGAGATGACGGTGGGGTGGATGCCCTTTGACAGTAACCGCTCGGCAGCACCAAGCAGACTGCCTGCTATGACCACGACGGACGTGGTGCCGTCACCAGCTTCAATGTCCTGGGCGTGTGCGAGGTCGACCAGCATCTTTGCGGAGGGGTGCATGACGCTCATTTGCTTCAACATGGTCGCACCGTCGTTGGTGATGATGGTCTCGCCCTTGCCGGTTTGGATCTGCGCTGGGTCAGCAGCACTCTTGGGTGTGAAGCTTCCGTGGTTCGCATACCATCTTGTCCATTCCCTTGGGCCCGAGCGACTGCAGCATGGTCAGTATGTTATGCACCCCGCCCCCTCCATAGCTGCACATACTGTTCGGATTGCATCGGACACGGCTGTCATGGTACGTCAGCGTAAGCTTTTATTATTAGTCCAAACGCATCCCGTACCTCTCGCCGCGACGATGTTGGCTATGCGGACCGCCCTGGGCTTTTCCTTGTCCTGCCAGAGCTGTCAGTCAATGTTTTCACAGCTCCAGACAGACCACATACCCTGAAAGCCGTGTTTCCACCGCCGGTGCCTCCCGGTGCTACTTGCGCTGCCATGTTGTATGTATGGAGGAACTAAAAAGGAACAAGGGTATCGCGTGTGGGTTTGCGGGAGTTGCTGCCTCGCCGGTGCTGGGGTCAACGCGATAAATTCAAAGGCGCGCGGCGGGGGAACTTCGGCACGCACGGCTGGAGCGCCGATTCGCCGACGGTCTGGCAGCTACCTTCGCTGCACCCATTGCAACGCCGTCACCCGCCATCCGCACCCCAGACAACACCCTCCCACACGCCCGCCCGTACCCCCTCGCGATTGCCGGACCCGCACCGGCCTCTTGTCGCCTGTTCCCGCGCACCTGCACCGCTATCGAAGCCCCCCCAGTCGCCGCCTGAAGCGCAAACATGCCCTCCGCCACGGGGTCCAGCTGGGAGAAGTACCAGAAGAACTTCGCCGACGACGAGGTTGAGGAGAAGAAGATCACACCTCTCACCGATGAGTAAGACACGCCGATGGCCTCGCGACGGCACGGGTCACTAATCGACGGCCAGGGACATCCAGGTGCTGAAGACGTACGGCGCGGCTCCGTACGGCGCAGAGCTAAAGAAGCTCGAGAAGGAGATCAAGGACAAGCAGCAGACGATAAACGAGAAGATTGGTGAGTTCCGTCAGGCCCCTCCCAGTCGAGAGCCGACCCCGCTAACAAGGCCCAGGTGTCAAGGTACATTCCCCGCAGCGCAGTCGCGTGCCGTCACGACGCCTAACCATCCTCTAGGAATCAGATACCGGCCTTGCCCCTCCACATCTCTGGGATATCGCCGCCGACCGGCAACGCATGCAAGAAGAACAACCCCTCCAGGTCGCCCGCTGCACCAAGATAATACAGGACGAGAAGGACCCGGAGAAGAGCAAATATGTCATCAACGTCAAGCAGATTGCCAAGTTCGTCGTCAACCTCGGCGAGCGGGTGTCGCCGACGGACATTGAAGAGGGCATGCGCGTCGGTGTGGATAGGAACAAATACCAGATCCTCCTGCCGCTCCCGCCAAAGATCGACCCCTCGGTGACCATGATGACGGTCGAGGACAAGCCCGACGTCACCTACGGCGACGTGGGAGGCTGCAAAGAGCAGATCGAGAAGCTACGAGAAGTCGTCGAGATGCCCCTCCTCTCTCCCGAACGCTTCGTCAACCTCGGTATCGACCCTCCCAAGGGTGCCCTCCTCTACGGTCCCCCCGGAACCGGAAAGACGCTCTGCGCTCGAGCCGTCGCGAACCGAACAGACGCTACCTTTATAAGAGTTATTGGCTCCGAGCTTGTACAAAAATACGTGGGTGAGGGCGCACGAATGGTCCGGGAGCTCTTCGAGATGGCGCGGACAAAGAAGGCATGTATCATCTTCTTCGACGAGGTCGATGCCATAGGAGGTGCACGTTTCGACGACGGCGCAGGAGGCGACAACGAAGTCCAGCGAACCATGTTGGAGCTCATCACCCAGCTCGACGGCTTCGACTCCCGCGGAAACATCAAGGTCATGTTCGCCACCAACAGGCCGTCGACGCTCGACCCCGCCCTCATGCGTCCCGGTCGTATCGACAGAAAGATTGAGTTCTCGCTACCAGACATGGAGGGCCGTGCCAACATTCTCCGCATCCACGCAAAGAGCATGAGCGTAGAGCGCGACATTCGTTGGGAGCTTATCTCCCGGTTATGCCCGAACAGCACGGGTGCCGAGCTGAGAAGTGTAGCCACCGAGGCCGGCATGTTCGCTATTCGTGCGAGGAGGAAGGTCGCGACGGAGAAGGACTTCCTGGCTGCCGTTGACAAGGTCATCAAGGGCAACTTGAAGTTCAACTCCACGGCCACGTACATGCAGTACAACTAGACGGCGGGAGAAGGGGACGAGGGAGTTGAAAGCACCTTGGATCGGAGCGGCTGTAAAGCTGCGCCTGTACGAGTATTCTTGGGCCATGACTATATAGACGCCGTGCTCTGCGCGTAATGCAAGTAGTCTGATATGAAGTCGGGGTTTGAACACGGAGCTGTGATGTATGAACATGTGAAGAAGATGGAGACATTTTCAAAGTAATGCTGGAGTGAGGAAGGCGAATCTCAAGCTCAGGCTTTGGCTAGGCGCCGACACCGGTCACCAGTACCCCAATGCTTGCTCTAGTCACTACGGGTTTTTGAGATGTTGCTGGCGGGTGTAATTTTATACCTCTGGCTTAAGAGCCGATTGTCCAAATAACTTCTTGGTGGAGCGTGTGGAGAAACAAGCTCATGAATTGCGGTGTAAGGATGACTCTTGATTCGCCGGGTGGAAAGTATAGCTATTTGGCCATAAATGTTGGTTGCGGTGAAATTTGCGAAGGGTGCTTATGGTTCTCGAGGTGATGTTCTCAAGACCAGTTACTTGAAGCATGTGTTCAAGTCGCGGTGTGAAAGGGTGGTTTTCGATTTGCGGTGTGAGGCTTACGCAGTGCTTCCTGTAGGTGTTGATCACTCAGGACGGCATTATTTCGAACACAAAGCAGAATAGAATTCTCTAATCGGTATCAAATGGGCCGAAACGGCAATCGTCGCGTTACAGCGTCTTCGACGTGTGGTCACACATCATCGTAGTCTTCATATGCCCTTGCTGTGCCCATGTGGCTCTCAACCCTGTAAGCCATACACCGCCTAGGAGGAAAAATCGGAGCAGTTGCTGCCAGAAGCTCACGCATCATGGCAACTTTCCTCAATTGGACTCTTTGTCGTTCTTGCGTTTTGTGAGTCTGCCCAAATTCTTATGTGAGGACTGCAGAGCTGGGTTGTAGCCTGGTATATCCAAGAAAAGACCATGATAGACCTCTCGACTTTTCCAATTTCCTCATATTCATCCAGTTTCCAAATCTAAGAGATCTCCCTCATTTCTCAATTATGGGTGTAACATGGTGCACAAGCAAGAGGGAATGTGGTTAGGTGTAGAGTGGAAACCGGTGTGGGGATGAGCGGCAGTAAGCTCCGCTACCGAGCTAAACCCAGCAAGTGGTCTGGGGCCAGCCGGCACTCTACCAGCGGCTTGGTATACCTGTCTGATCCCGTTGCTTTGCTGCGGTTGAGCTCGAAGGTGGCGGCTCTTGATTAGGTGATCGCGTCTATTGCCGTTTCCTTCTCTTGACCCGGTTCGAGCAGGGGTCAGACACCGAAAAAGCAAGTATACTCGAGGGGACGGCAGCGACGAACGGCATGATGTGGTCTCGCTCCCACTGGCTCCCAAGTGCTGAGTTCGCCGTGTCGCTTGTTGCGCTTGTCGTGCTTGTTGTGCTAGTCGTGACAACGTCGTTCCAGCGTCATTCATCTGCCTTACGCACACCGCAAGCCCCATCTTTGGCCTCCTGTACCAGCTCGCTGTTAACCTTCGCCTTCCCACATGGCGTGGCGTGTCTCGACAGGCTGTCTCAAAACGCTCGATGCCCTTGTTGGCCGTCGACTGTGTCGGAGTACCGCACCTATTGGTACCGAACAATGGGGTCTTCACCGGCGACCAGCGCACACGTCTAGTTTCGCAGGCCGCACACCCCGCGTCTTCGCTACCACTGGGTAGGATAGAATTTGCGATACTGCCGGACGCTGCGCTGGCGCCACCCCGGTGACGATTCGATGCGCCTATACCCATAACAGTTGTGACATCGGAGACCACTGATGGCACACCGCTCAGTCTGCCTAGTTTGTGTCGTGAAAGGACACAGGCGGACGCCGTGATTGAGCGAATGGCAGGGTGGTCATCTACGATGCGTATTGCACCGCCGGTCTGCAGCATGGTAGCACAAGCTGGCATCGGAAGAGTCAATGGGTGCGCCTTGGCTAAGAGACCACGGGTCAGTGAGAGTTGATGCTCAACGATAAGGCGCCCACTCACAGTGAGAGTCGTGTACGTTCGGACCCCCTACCTATGATAATTCTGGGTGTATATGGAGGAGCAACATCCGGTTTGTGAAAGGTCTCTCGGTTTCGATCCTGTCTCCTTCGAACGACCCAGAGCGAAGAGAGAGGTCGCAACCTGTCACCCGTAGATCTGAACAGCATCCAGTCGATGCGTGCTGCTCAACTTGGCTTGAACGATGTCGGAATCAGTGTGGCATAGTAATTTCGGGCACTCTGTGGGTCTATCCTTATGTCACACCCGCCCATGCTCTTCACCCATACATCATTGGTTGGTTTGCTTGATCTGACCATGTTCCTAGGGTATCTCGCATAATGAGGACCTACCGGCACCATCAAGACCTATCCAGACCGGATACCAGCTATATGACGTTCGCACACAAACAGCAGGGGCAGGCCTTCCTTCTCGAGTGGTACCAACAACGGTTTGTTCTCATCCTGTTCAACCAACGTCAGTCAGGGCTTCTTCGACAGAGCTTTCTGTCGGCAGTACTCAAACCTTGCGGACGCACATAAGTTCCCAATCCGGCGCCAGTGGCCAGGCAGGCGCCCTCTCAGCACCGACATGGTTTGCCATGCCGATCTCTGGTCAACCTGGCACGTTCCGGTGGATTTCTACAAATTGTTTCCCATCGTCGCCATACTATGTGCCTGGGATGCAGCACGAATATTGTTCCACGACAGCATCGCCAGCGTTGACCAACAAAGGGTCCTGTCAACCAAGTCAGCCAAGCAAATCGGTATTGACGGCAACTGACCTGGGATCTTACATGTGTGTATAATTCGACCGTGCTGCATTTTTACTGATACCAACAAGCAACAGCAATGACGGATCAGGTACGCGTGCATACCAATACAGCTTTCAGCAGCCGACCCTCAACCTTAGACAGCAACAAGCGCACGTAACCCGCACATATGGAGGTCAAGAGAACGATGAGCGAAGAGCCAATGGCCGCAACGAGCGTCATGGGTATTACAAACCATCCACCACTTCATGGGAAGTCGCTGATGCAATGCAGTGGAGTCCGACAGGCGACCTGTGATACATGTGGGACCGCCTTCCGCGGTGAATATGCGCGTGGCAATCTTCAACGCCACCGTCGCCACATGCACTCTGGCACCACTTACTATTGCGAAGCCGTATCTTGCAGAAAGAAATTCAGTCGTGCTGACAATAGACTCAAACACTATCGGAAAGACCATCCCGAAATGAATGTACCACCCGCAGCGGTACGGAAAAATTGAGGACTTCGAGACATGAGTCGTACCAAAGTGCTTTTTGGGTACGGTCGGAAAAGAAACGGCGAGAAAAGTGGTTCGTCGTATTGCAAGCAGGTGGAAAAGCGTGGCGGTTGTACGGGAGCGATCGATGCAACATTTACTATGACAAGCCCCGCTGGTCAGTCACTTTGTGCTTCTGATGATTCCAACGTTTGAAGAGGACTCGTTGCTACTGCCTTTCGCCTGACGTACTGCTTTGCACTAATGTGGTCTTCGGTCTTCGTTGCTCCTCTGCGACTGCTGCCATCTCGTCTGCTGACGTCAAAACAAGGTTCCCGTATGACGCAACATGCTTGATTCAGTGGAGCGGAGATTTAGCCTGCGAACGGTAAGTAGTCGTGTCAGCGCATACATGCTGCTAAGCGGCAGCTTCCCAACCGCCCTAAGAGTGTGAACATGACTCGTGCCCAATATTGTCATGTGGGATACTGTGCTTGTACACAGCATTCCGTGAGATCCCATCGGCCCAGCAACAATTGACTCCGAAAGGCGGTCCAAATCCCTGGTTTGTGGTCCTCCCGGGCGATGCGTTCTGCGGCCAGTCCCATTGACGAACACGACAGATCACCTCTGTGGCACACTTCTGCATTGTTCAATGCTGCTTTCTCTGGACTACAAAATTGTTGCTTTGTGCGTACATGCCTAGCTACGCGTGGTCGACCAACCACATCCCTCCACGATATATCCCTCGCATAGCGTTAGGCAAATGGAGTCACGCCAACGAATCAGGTCCACATCCTGTTGCTCACCGACAGTGGAGCGCGGAACAGGGTGATTTGAGGTCTGGAGAAGAGGGGTTGTCGTGGAGTCGGCGGGCGAGGGAGAGGCGGTGAAGATGTCCAATGCGCTACGCAGGGATCTTGGGCACGGTTTAAGCAGAGGGCTGGTCCGTTGTATATACACGTGGTACTGATGCTGTTCCACTTTTTGTGCGTAAGGTCACCTCATAGGGAACTGCTGTTCACATGGTGGATTGCCGTCGGACAAGACACTGGCCTGTTTTTTCGAACACTGAGAACGGACGATGATGTGACTGGGAATTGGGAAGTGGAAGTTTGCTCACCCCAACACTAGACTGCTGCACCGCATCTGGCTCCACGACTCCGGGACGCTAGCATGCATGGATACTCCAAGAGCGGACCCGGACCCCTTCCGCTAAGGTTCAATTGGCTATAAGCACGTGACATCCCTGCTCGGTCCTGCAACACCAGTTGGGTCTGCATGCTGCAGATGTGGGGTTTCGATGGTTATTTTCCTTCTAGATGCAATTATCACGATTGAAATCCTGATTCAGAACTCGAGGATACATACTGTAGACAGTGAGGCTGTCAACTATCACAAGTGTTTGAGCAAGTAGAACATCGTCCGGGTCCAAATCTAAGTTTCCTCACAATATCAGCTTACACGTAACGAGCCTCTGCGTATTGTGGTTCAGAAAAGCTGCGATGGAGGGTTTCACTGTTTTTGCCACGCATAGACGTAGTCCTGGTAGATCCGTCGCTCATTTCACAACATACATTGAGCGTACATCCCGTCGATTTCGTGAAGAAACCCGGAATGAAGCCCGTCCTGTGACTGGTGAATCTTGCTAAATGTAGGCATGCTCGGCACGTCATGAACGAGTCCTAAACACGTGAATCGCCATTGCATCGGTTCCGACATCGACGTATCGCACGTAAGTCAAGGGATGAGGCCAATGGTGAAATAGAAGATCCAGTACACTTCCGGCATATCAAGGGAGATCGTGACGTGAACATGAGTCGTAGAATGCTTATCGCGGTAGTACGGAATCCAGGGAAAGCGACTGCGCATATCTTTCCGAAATTGTTCGAGTCAGTGTAGAAATGATCGGACCCGTTTCCCCCGCCGTTCCTCGTTGTTGGATTATGTAAGTATGAGCCGCCATGGAAACAGGGGCACAACTTCCATGGCAGGCTAAGCTCATGTTGAAGGCTTGTTTCCCCAGGTCAGCCAAGCTGAGCATTGCACCTACGACTACGGTGTTTCTCATGGCTATTCGGTGTGCTATTTTCGAAGGTGTAAAGGCCAACCGCACAATGCCGGCCCGATCGGCGGACCCCCACGCCGGAAATTAACATACATGAGTCGTCCATGTCGACAACCTGGTAGTTCGGGGGGTTAGTACGTAAGGGAGACAACTGTACTACCATCGACGCCGAAGCGAGTGACGAGACTTTAGCAAGTGTCTAGTCAACTTGATCGTACCACATCGCTTGTCTACATTCCGCAAGAAGAAGTCTTCGATCAGGGATATCCTACAGGTTCATCGTTGGTGCGAGGGTGCAGTGCCCAGAAGGCATTTTCTTCTCGGAGAGTGAAGTGTAGCATTTGGCGTGACCACGTACAGATGGACATCGAATTGCACTATGGATCCCGAGGAGTTCGCAGGGCGTGGTCGTGCGAGCTGAGCGTGCATATACAATCTAGAGTCTGGAGATGAACCTAGCATGGAGATCTTCGCGGAGATCACGCTGAACCTCGTGTGTCGTCTCGATTGCTGAATAGCCGAAGCGATGTCCAGAGTCTCAAGAGCGTCCATCTGCCATTTGGGTTCCACGTAGAGTATGCCTGGACGCAGACACGAACAGTCAAGGCGAAAGTTGAGCCACGGCCCTTTCTAGGGGGTGGCCAACGAGACGTCACCGACTGGCTTGTCATGGAGATCCCTATCTCTAGGAATTCTATGCCCATAAGCGACCACATGCAGGATGACTCCAAGATGCCTAGCATCGGCAGTGACTCGGCTTCCGATGACGCTTCCATGGTCAGTTGTGTTATTTCTCTCCAATGAGTACAGCTCAGCAAGCAATCGTGGCCGGAGACGCGGATACCCTATGTATCACCGAGGCGGTTGTGTCGCTTCCCGCTGGGTTGCATTTTTCTCCAACACCAATAATGAGGTCGGTGTCAGAACCTGGGCCATGTTGGCAAAGCGTCCCAAAGTATTCGTTCAGGTGATAGGAGGCCATGAGGTGCTTTCTCCGTACCCGTAACGATTGTCGGTGCGATTTACTCGGAGCTTCGAAAGCAAGGTAGCCTTACTTCCTGGAACTGAAACCATTTATGTTTTCGCAGTGGGACCGACCCTGGCGTGTCGGAAGCCCCCTACCATCGTACGTTTTGATTGCGTGCTGTATCGTCCTTCACACCTGGAACGCGTTAGGCCCTCTTACTTAATATCATGATTCAACCCTGATTCATCCTGTAGAGAATATGGTGTCCACCTAAGGCACAACAATACGGAACCGATTGAGGAAGCTTCCATCGATCACGCCCAAGCTCGAGAAAGCTTCGCTGCGACAACGCCCCTCCATCATCAAAGCCGTTCGGCCTAGACTTCGAGACAAAGACCCACGCGCCAAATCGAAAAAGCATAGACTCAATCGGTTGGCATTTGATCGGTCGTCCTGTGATCTTTGGGTTATCCTAGGAGTATCCCTGAAGGCCATGGCGAGTGAATATCGTCAAGATCCTTGGGAACAACGGCAGCCAGGAATATGGGATGGGCACACATCAGCTTTTCCAGCTGCATACGATATTCCACGCAGTGGGGAAGAAGAGTGGCCCGCCGACTTTCAAGCTATGAATCCATGTTGTAAGTAAGATCCCGAGTCCTGATGTTCGCTTCTCAGCTCTGACAGACCCATTCAGGCGCAACAGGTGTGAGACACGACGAAATCGTCCATGGTCTAACTGCTCCTATCACAGTGCCGGATCAGGATTTTTTTTCTCGGACTGACGTCCATCATGGTATCCATAGAGACCAGTACACGTCACACCTAAGGCGATTCGATATCGACAGGTACACTTTTGGAACAGAATCAATGTCGGAGAGGCTGCATAAGCCCTATGAATCATCGCTGATTCCCTTTGTTCCAGGGATTAAGGAAGAGGGCAGCTTTAGGTACGTCCCAAACAGTAGTCAACGGATCCTACTAATGACAACAATCAGTGACGGCTCAAGGCACAGGCTCGATTGTGCCGACACTTACACTTCGTCTGGCCATCTGAATGACACCGACAGTTCATGGTCCGATCATAGTGATCGCGGGTCAGAAAGGGTTCCTGTTTCAGAGTGAGTGCCTAACGACGATGCAAGAGCGTACACTGATTGTCATAGGTCCATGGAAACGCCATCTCATCTTGTTGCCAATCGCGCGTCTTCAACATCTACCTATGACAACCATACACACTTTGGCTCAGCCAAGAGCATAGTGGCTCAGGGCGGTTCTGTAGTCTTCGCTCAACCGAGCGATGTATACACGCTTGAATGCGCATGCGGTCTGAAACTGAAAGGTGCTCATGCGAAAGGAAATCTGGCCCGCCATCAGAGGTCCAGAGGATGCACCGCTTCCGCTGAGAGTCGACGAGTCCAATGTCCAGAGTGTCCCCAGGTCTTCTGGCGATCTGATGCACTTCTCAATCACCGACGTAAGAAGCATGAAGTGGCCCCTTGTCGACCAAGTCGGCCCCGGCGTCAGAATGGGACATTTCTTGATCGGATGCCCTGAGATAACATGGTATATCCGAATGCTAGGATGGAACTTCATGGCTCTTTATGGTTGCTTCTTGGCTTCCTCCTTCGGCCGCTGTGTTCGCTCCGGGTGTTCCAAGGTGACCACTCAACCAGAATCTGAAAGTGTGGTGGAAATACTGGTGTGACATCTGCATGTACCAAAATAGAGAGGTGGTCCTCGCTCACTTATAGGGAAGAAGCGTGGCTGTGGTATGAAAGGCTGTCGCATTGGGTAATGACTCCGTAGTGAACCATAATATACTGATACTGGTTCTTCCTTGGGTTTCAGATCATGGGTGTCAGTACTTTGACAAAGTGAAGAGTAGAGGCTCGTGTTGGATGGTGGTGTGGATGAAGGTAAATTACTTATCAAGGAAGATAGAGCACGGCTTGAATGCAAAGTTCCCAAAGTGAGTCCGGAAGGTGCCAGGCGCGGACCGTTACATTAATGTATGTCGTTCGACTATGACCGAGCGACAAGCACGACCATGACCAATCATATAATATAACGTGTCCTACCCAACGATGCACGGGGTAGGAACACCAGCCTATAGACGGTCCGATACTGGCAGTACCACAAGGTAAATCATATCGTCATCGAACTGTTGAAGAGGGTGCCTGGGCGCATGTCTGGGTCATTACTCGGCTGTAAAATCCAATGTATCAGCATCGAATATGGACTCGCATGGTCCTAAATCCTATGGTGTGCTACTCTAGAATGCCATACATGCAGGCATTTTCCATATTTGATAGAGCCCGCAAGGGATACTCGAAGCTATGACTAACCACAAAACACCAGAGTCAATTGAATGCGTCAGGAGCCAACTCCGAGTTGAAAAGAGTGTTCGGATACTATCGACCCTACGCTACCCAATCTCGCGAAAGCATCCTTGCCTTGCGACGTTCCCTACGTTGGTCGGGCCAATTTATACAGAAACTTGATTGCAAGGAGCATCAGCGTCTCCGAGGCTTTGAGACAGCTTCGGTTATTGAACGAGGCACTAGTCACGACAAGTGAATCTTGAGTACCGCTTTCCCATCGTCTTCGCCAATTGACGGCGTCAAATAACCACTGTCATGTGAGTGTCTGATTCATTCACCGCGAGGTCGGAGGGCTGGACGTCCTTCCAGGAGAACGGTGTTCGCCTCCGGCATGCATGCTCAGCCAATCGCTGTGAATTGTTACACCCGCCGGACCCAGCGGGTACTTATCCGATGCGACGTGAGAATACGAGGTTTAGCGTCCTAGCACAGATATCGACAGGGCGGGAGCAGACCTCGGTCTGGAAGTTCGATTTTCATCCCGAAACGAGAAAGCTCATGAGGGTATTTCTGTGTTACTACTTGGATGCCGCTGTCAGACAACGCGCCTGATACTGATTTCAGTTGCAGGGTCCAGCCGAGTTGAAGTCAAGGTCTATCACGATACAGCTGGAACGGCAACAAGGCCGTTGGGCCAGTGGGCGGCCATCTGCCTCCACCGACCGCACCCGATCGGTCTGCGCGCGTCATCACTGGTAATTGAACGGTGAAGACCTACGGGTTTCCCGGCATCAGGTTTACATCGGCAGCATCCTGAGGTAGACGTAATGCAGCCTGCCTGTGCGGGAAGGCTGAGCACGATGTTGATATCGGAATTGTCGCGGGAGCCAAGAGCCCAGGCCTTCCAAGGGAGGTATGCAATTACAAAGCTGGGTGCCTTTTGGAACGGAAACCCTCTGTTGCCGCGAGAAGGCTCCCGAATGTCTGATTCAATATCCAGTGATTATGGGGATTGGAACACCGTACCCTCTCTACTGTCGCCATCAAAGAGAATTCATTGTGGAAGACTGTGGATTTACTACAGCGGCTATTGATCCTGTATTCTTGCAAGCCGCCACATCGTTCTTGCGATAGAACAATTCAAATTGACCATGTTATTAGATTAGAGCAGACTTCACAATCCCCTGCTGCCAATTCTTCATTCGCGTAACACCTAGAAGCTCCGTACTCTACTCACCCAAGCCATGATACTTTTGAGATGGCAATCCGCAGAACATTCGTATCCAGAACCATGGGGCTTTCCGGAGTTCTTCTCCGGCTCACCTATGGGTAATGCTCCGATGGAGCACGTTCCCTATCTCTCGAACACTGGAGTTCATCAAAGGCCACATGCTTCCCGTATCTCGAGGAGAATTTTGACAGAATGTATCTCTGATACCCTGGCTTCTCACCTGCCTCCCTAGCCGCACAATTGACCCAAAGACCTATCTCACCATATGCTGCCTACATTGTGGACATCGAGGTCTATTCAGTCAAGCACCCCCACAGCCCCACCAAATTCTCCTCGATATCATGTTCCACTGAGCGCTCGCTCCCTGCCATCTTCCAAAGCTGTGCAAATCACAAAGACCAACCTCACCACGTCCTGCCTATTACGTCAACACGGGACCCTATCACTAGATAGATCGTGCCAATTTGCCCCACCAATATCTGCACTGGAAGTTTCATCATGTACGCACCCCCTGCCTTCCTCTCTGGCCCTTGCTTTGATAAGACCCCACCTCACCAAGCCCTGCTTCTTGAATACTGGACATGTTAAGGAAATACAGACTCCCGACGTCTCCATAGAGGTTTCCGCAACATTGTTCACTGACCTTCTCCTTTGGCCGTCACAAGCACACACCCATCTCTGTAGCATCACCAACAAACATCACACGTCGCCTGAGTCGTTTGCCTTGACAGTATCTTTTTCATGGATAGTTTTGCTAGTATCTGGTATCATCCACACATTATATATTAACACAAAAAGAATCACCTTCGCTTCTGCCGTGCCATCCCGCTCAATCTTTTGCACGCAGACACGCCCAAAATGCCACCCGATCGCCCTAAATCGCTGCACATGCAGAACTCCGTATATGCTCCAGAACATTATGGATATGATGTGGTATGACGTTCGAAAACAGACAAGGAAAAGATAGCGTAAGCGGTGTGCGGTAATTGCAACCTTGTCCCTGCAGGCGAAAAAGGGCCAAAACGATGCCGCCCAAAGCACAATCATTAGTAGCAGACAGACATAAAAGGAAAGACGGCCGTTATATACTCGTTATTCTCCCGGCGGGGCCGATGCGCCCGGGTCTGGCGTGCTTGAGGACAGACTCCAGCTCTTTCATTACGTTGTTGTTTGCCTCTCGCGCTTCTCTGGCCGACGCCTGCCGCGCGCGGTCTTCTTGGATCTTGTACATGCGCTCTTCTCGACTCATTGACATGCGGGTCTTGGGGATGGCAATGGCTTCGAAGATCTCGTCGTCCGAGTTGCTTCCCTCGCTCGCTGGCGCAGACACCTGCGGGCTTAGTAGCTCGCCGTTGAGAGCGCGCAAAGCATCCGAGGGACTGCCTTCGTCTACAGCAGTTAGACCGCCGAGACTGGGCACAGGGGATCGTAATCCGCTGGAAGCTTGGGATACGCGACGCTCATGCCGGTCTATGTTCATCGCGAGGGCGTTTCGGCCCGCTTCCCACGCTTGGATAAGGTTCTTCAAATCTGTGCCAATCGAGTCGTACTGTGCCATCAAATGGCTCCCCAGGTCGCCAACATCTTCAGACTCTTCCAAACTCTTGTTCGACTCTTCCCGAAGAATTTGCATCTTGGCTTGCAGCCCACGGATGCCTGAGGATAAGCCACTGAGCTTCCGGACAGAACTGCGAATGCGTTCGCGCTGAGGTGTAGGTTGTATCCTTAATGGCGACGGAAGCGGCTGCTCTTCTTCCGCAACAATGCGATTGAATTTCTCGGTCCAATCACCAGCGGCGGCGGCCAGAATGGTCATGGAATCCACCACAGCGGCCCACCTTGCAAAGTCCGGCTTGCCCCCATCAGCTTCTAGCGAGAGCAGCGAGCAGAGGTATACGCGACGTAGCGTAGAAAGGCGATATTGCAGTACGCGAAGCGCCTTCAAAGACTCATTGTCCTCGAATTCCGACTCAGTGTATCCCTGCGCCGCGTCTTGTAGATCCGGATTGCTGACGTCGTACACGTCAAGATATCTCTCCAAATCGTCTTCTTCGACCAACTGTTTCAGAATCCCACTTTGATCAAGGAAGATGGGGATAGTGGCGGCATATGCGGCGTGTAGTGTTCGGCGCAGGCGGTGGCAACGACGGGTCTGGCCCTTTTCTTCGATCCTCGAGATTGGAGGGAGAGGACTGCTCCTGGAAGAGGTCAGCGGGGCAGCAGGGTGTTTAGGCAGAATGTTTACACACAGTCGGTAGCCCCTTGAAACAAGCTCCACCTCTTGTATCAATGCGAGCGCGGATGACGTCGAGGCTTCGAACGCCTGGAGGTTTGTGACCAGGGTAGATGCGCCTTGCACGGCTTGGTGGCGGAGGTACTGCAGCCACTGCCGGCGCACGTAGGCATAGCAAGCGGTCGCCACAGCAGCAAAGACGGCGACCACGAGGGAGAATCTACCCCAGGTAACGCCAGCGGTCTGCCTCCGCGACCAGTGAATGAGCCATACCAGCGTAAAGGCAGTCGCTCCTGTCAGCGCTGCACCCGTCACGCTGATGGTGGCGACCTGAAATTCGGCGGGCGGGCCGGCGGCTGCGAACTGGGGGATGGCGGCCGCTCGCAGGCGCTCGGGTTCGTTCAGCAGCTGGGAGGCGACAAGGAGGTAGCGGAAGTGCTCGAGGAATCGCTGGTTGTCAGCGCGGCCTAGGCGCGAGTTCACCGCTCTCTGGCACGGCGCATCAGTGTGGGTCAAGAGAGACACGGGGCACGTCATACCGAACAGGCGCTGTGGATGCGCGCAGCAGCGCCATGCTGGCCAGCGCGCACCAGCAGCGGCTGGGGCAGCCTGTCCCGTATGCGAGACTGCAGCGTCGAAGGGCCCCGCGGCGCGAAGCTGGTGGGTGCGTGGGCATGCGCATGCGTAGGCGAGCCCGCGGTGGGCGACGACGGTGTGGACGCTCGGCCTTGGCCTGCCATGACTGTCAGTCTGGAGCGCTTCATGATGGCGGCGGGAGGCGGATCTAACCCTCGAGATACTCGGCCAGCGGCGAGTCTTGTACCACGAGTTCCATCAGCGCATGGCGGAACCCCCACGGGTGGTTGGCGCTGCTGGAGGTGGAATGTCGTGGTCGGCCCTTCTTTGTGCGGGCTGCCGGCGCGTGAGCGAGTCGGCTGATTCGGCAAGGTGCGTGGAGCTTCGCAAGGTGCGAGGGCGACGCTGGACGGCTGGTGGGCAGTAACCACTCGAGAGCAATGGGGACGCGAGTCTGAACACGGCAGTGGAAAGGGGAGATCGCGGCTACAACTGGGGCAGGGCAACGGTCGGGGTAGTGCAGGACCCCGGCCCGTTTGATTGGTCCTGGCTTCCCCAGAGGTGGCGCCTGCGACGCCGACGCCCGACGTCACCCAGGTTTC
Organism: Paraphaeosphaeria sporulosa; assembly: GCF_001642045.1. Lineage (NCBI taxonomy): Eukaryota > Fungi > Ascomycota > Dothideomycetes > Pleosporales > Didymosphaeriaceae > Paraphaeosphaeria > Paraphaeosphaeria sporulosa. Next base: position 3,392,110 of record NW_017253362.1, on the reverse strand, counting down.
GCCTCGCGTCGCATCGCTCTCGTGCTTCACCGGCCTTGAGCGCGAACATGCTTGTCTATCGAGCGTCGGGCAGGCGTCGTCTAAATGCGCTTGGGTTGTATGCTTGGGGCGGATGGTTCCACAGCGTTCTGCGCATGGGCTTGCTCGCCTGACAGCACGATACTCGGGCGTCGCGCCGGCCCTCTCCGGATGGTCACCGTGTGTGTTCTGTCAAACTCCGCTGGAAGCGGGCTGAAAGCAACTGAGCCTCGTCATGAACAGCTGTGTGGGCTTTGTACCTTTGCATGCTTACCCATCCCATTGAAATGCGCGGAGATACGCTGCCCCGCATGCGATTATTCATCCATATACGGTACTTGTCTTTGGCGTATGCGTGCAGGCGGACGAGAGCGGACCTTCTGGCATCCGCTCCATCTACAGTCACGACACCGTGCATGTGTGTCGTCGACAAGTTCGCGCCTCGGTCTCAAAGAATGGCCGTCTCTTATCCGGTATATTCTTTTTCGGACCGTTCTCCTGGTTGCGACGAGGGAGCCGTCGCCTACTCCACAGCGTTTACAGCGTCCGAACCAGGTGAATGGGTCGCTACCCTGGCCCTTCTTCCGCTGCACCAATCGTTATGATTCCACAATCGCCCTTTTGGGCCCTCGACCTCGTGCGCCTTGCGTGCTGACAGCGGCCTCGCGCGGCCGATCCGAGTGCATACATAGCGCAGCCCTATCAGGCGCCACCTTGCTAGGCGATTGGTAAATCGCCGGTGCTCCCGTTGTGGCCTGCCTTTGGCACAAGAGGCAAAGCTGCATTCACCACCTTGAACCCACCGAGCCATCACTAAGCAGTAACGCAGGAACCCTGCTGTGCTTGACATCGCCGAATCTAGTCCCGGCCTTGGGGTTTGATCTTGGACTCTGTAGCTCGTGCCCAGCCTTCTCGTGCTCCTGCATACGTTCGCACTAATATCCATCGCCAGAATCTTGAAGATGTCCCCAGATCATTCTAACGCACTTCAGATGACTCCTGCGGATGCAACGGCTACGTGAGGCGGTCTGACCCTTGCTCCGTGCATGGCGCGTCATGGCACGCGCAGTGCCCACCAGGTAGTAGTCTACGTTACTGGATATCGTCTGTATTTGCCACAAACTACGGACGAACAACAAGCTTTAATATCCGTATTTATGGAAGCTGTCCTATGAGGTGTCAAGTTCGACGTACCGTTTTCCATCGTTCAACCCCCACGGTCCGCATGGACGTGCATGTGCCCTTGCTCACTACCACACCTCGTAGGCAAGGCTGCAGATTCTCTTCAGCTGAATGTTCTTTCGTCACTTCTGGCTGCTATACACTCCTTCATATAATACGTCTTCGCTCGTCGTCATTTCCACTCTCTGATTCACTGCTGTTCTTACGCTCCTTCAAGCTGAACATCTTTTCGTGGCTTACAGTTTTTGCGGATCAACCTCCCGCGTATCACTACCTGGATCAGGCAGCTCATCATACTACAAGTCATTCCATATCTCTCCTTACACGTATCGCGGCAACTGTGTTGGCTTCGATGAGTCAGGTTTCGATGGACGAGAGCGCGGTGAGGACACTTATGTCAACCGTCGAGCTCATCGCGACAACTCTGGACACGGCCCCCGATAGTTGGAGAGATCATCTGCAAAGCATCCGAAATGTCACTGCGTTCTTGGAGTTCAGCGATACTCATCCAGATGAAAGCCGCAGGCAGTGGCAGTTGCCGCTCATGAATGTGTTTCAGCGCGTGGCTTATGCCGATGCGGACTCCGGTGGCGTATCTGACATTGGCAATTGGTGTCTGAAGCAGGAAGTAACCCTGCTCCATATCTATCCAGAAGATATCGATCTACTTACCCGTAAGCTACCCCTTTCACATGACTCGACCATCACTGAGACTTCACAGTCATCGGTCAGAACTGGCTGCATCGCGCTCAGAAGTCCCTTGCAAAGATACATCTTTCTGAGCGAAGCTCTACCAGCAGCGGAGGGAGCCAATATGTGGAACTCTCTGCCAGTGAAGAAGACAGACAAACCAAAAGAAGCAACGCAGAAGCCGAATGCCGATTATACATGTCGGATTACGTTGAAGCTCGGGGAGTTTTGCTACCGGCTGTTGAATACCTGAAACATGCAGTAGACACGGCTCGCACGCAAGACAAGATAACAGGTGAATTGTTGTCTACTGTGAGTCGCGGTGCACACCAGCTCCAAACCCTCATCGCTCACGCATAGAAATAGGCTGCTGAGGCGTACATGAGCCTAGGTAATGTATCCTCACCGAAGGTGAACGGCCAGTACTTCCGGCAAGCACTCGAGTACTTGCGATCGGCAAGCGAGCTGCCTGGCTACGCTTTGCCGCTTCATTTACAAATGTGAGCATATGTGGACAAGTCGTAACACCGATTTGACTGATCGGTTCTAGGTACTTCGAAGAGTACGAGAGTCTGATGGAGTAATCCGACCGATGTATCGACAGTGTAAAGCAAGGAGAATGTGTTCTAACTAGCATACCCTCCAGGGGCCTGGAGCCTATCTTGGTACTTTTGATAACATACCTAGGGTAGTTTTGATATACCAAAAATCCTCCACTCCCTACATTGATTACCTCGTGGTATGATGTGTAATGCAACGTGACTCTGAGCTAGCTCTCCCTCTGGCGAGCACTGCAGTGGTAATCTAGACGCGGAAGTCATAGTGCATATCCTGCCTTCGCCGCCGTACACCATATCCATACTAGCCTGCCCCCGGCTGCTCCTCGATGGCATAGACGAGCGTGGGCCTCCCCTACATATGTAATCAGCCTTGGATGACTGTTCGCTTGCTATGTCAAGATACCGCTTCGATCATGCATGGTGCAGATCTTCTGCAGATGCGCGAATAACTGTGATTTGCAATCTCAAGCTGAGAAGTTCTGGGCTGAGGTCCTCGAAGAGAGGTGACGTTGGAGTGAGGTCCGTGCATTTGAGTCGGCCAATCTTACGGCCGTCGGTGCGCATCGGACGAGGACAACGTCGAACCGTTCACTCACACAGGCTCCAAGTGCGACGACGCCACGCAACCCGACCCCAGCGGCGAAACTTCCTTCCTTGCGCATCCGGACGTATCGCGCTGCCTGAAGACCTGCATATCGACGGTCTGTCGCGTCTGCCCCGTGCGGAGCCTCCTCGAGTGCCCCTCGGCCGATCGCACATTGCGCGCTTGGAGCGTAAGAGTCACAGAAGCTATCTACAGACCAACCCGGTAGATTCACACTCACAATGTCCACGTTCGAGGAACGGGAGTTGGCCATCAACCCCATCGTTGTCACTAGCGTGCAGCACAACACCCAGGTAGGCTTCCCACACATGCACTTGGCGCACGTCTGCCTTGACACACCCGTCCTTTCTGACCATCGCCACCAGGTGGTCTCGAACATTCGAAATTTGACCGCTTCTCTGTTCGGCGTCGCCGCCGGCACCCTGGGCTTGGAGTCTTACCCAGGGTTCATCTTCTACCTCGTTGGATCCTTCATCGTATCGGCCTTGATATTTGCATTGCGCACGGACGGCAAGCCCGGCGATTACTTTCACCGCCCGCTGGGAGACCTGTGGGGTGGCGACGTGTTCAACGGGCTGAGCAGCTTTGTGCTGACTTGGACCTTGTTCTACGGACTTTTGCGGGCATGAGAGGAGACGGAAATGTTGAAAGAATACCGCAAGACTTTCGGAATGGGGAGTGTGGCAATGTGTGGACCAGGCACCGAGACAGGCTACGCAAGGTACCGGGCGAATCCAGAGGACACTGCTAGACCAGCGCCTCGCCTATCGCAACATCTCGAATTACGGGTAAATTGTGCATGAGTTGGGCGAAGATGGGCGATGGGCGACTCGAGATACCCAGGGCATCGCTGTCATATGTGACTACTTGTCCAGCCCAATGAGCAGCTTTAGAGCTGTTGCCGTCGTTTTGAGGCACTGATATTCAAACAACGAAGATGATACCCAAGTGTGTATCGACTGGTACCATACACCACAATTACGGCTGTTGGTTATACCGTGAATCATGAACATACCGTTGAAAGGGGGGAACCCTGTTGAAAGCTGGACATACCTCAGTATCTGGTTCCGAGTTTTCAGGATTAGGGAGGAAATGTCCTGTAGCCTTTTCACGTGCAGTAATTATTGACTTCCCGACAATGTGAGAACGAGGTCGGCCATTCTGAATTCTGTGTGTTCCATGGACACCATGACGTACAATCATACCATCATACAATCATCGCAAGTTGCTTCAGCTCGGGACGCGTACTAGACGAAGAAGGCTAGCACAACACGTGAGTGGGGTCCTCGAGGGTCCAAGCTTAATTGCATCGCGCTTGCACGCGCTGCGTGTCGCGTTCGCTACACGAACTTTCCCAGGCCCTCTTGTTCACTTCCACACCTCCACACCACACTCCACGACACCGCGCGCTTCCACACCTAGACTTCCTCTTTCCTCACCCTAACACTTCAACTCTACTCTAAGTCATCAGTAAGCGCCATTCCTTCCAGCAGCAATCGTCTGAGCGCCCTGCTAATGCTGTCACAGTGCTTGAGGCACGCTTAACCCAGGCCAGTCTTTTCAAGAAGGTCAGTTTGTACAGTGATAAAACTTGCAAGCTGGTGTCTGATAACTGCAGGTGGTCGATGCTATCAAAGACCTCGTGCAAGACTGCAACTTCGACTGCAATGATTCTGGCATCAATCTCCAGGCTATGGACAACTCCCACGTCGCCCTCGTCTCGATGTCGCTCAAGACCGATGCCTTCGCAAGCTTCCGCTGCGATCGAAACATTGCTCTCGGTATCAACCTCGGTTCCCTGACCAAGGTGCTCCGCGCTGCAGGAAACGATGATGTTCTCAGCCTCAAGGCAGAAGACGCCCCGGATGTCGTCAATATCGTGTTCGAGTCTAGTAGCCAGGACAGGATCAGCGAGTACGATATCAAGCTCATGGATATCGACCAGGAGCATCTGGGCATTCCCGAGACGGACTATGCGGCAATGGTCACGATGCCCGCTGCGGAATTCCAGCGCATCTGTCGCGATCTCAGCGCCCTGTCCGAGTCAGGTAAGCCCACGTTGACCCCGTAAGCTATACACAGCTGATTTGCATCTAGTCGCGATTGAGGTTTCTAAAGAAGGTGTCAAGTTCACCTGCACGGGTGATATTGGCTCTGGATCAGTACAGCTTCGAAGCAACACAAATGTTGAAAACCCCAAGGAGAGCATCGAGATCGAAATGACCGAGCCCGTCGCCCTGACCTTCTCTCTAAAGTACCTCGTCAACTTCTGCAAGGCCAGCGGACTCAGCGACAAGGTCAAGCTAAAGCTGTCCGCGGAGGTACCGCTGCTGGTTGAGTACCCGCTTTCGGAGGGCACGAACAGCTTCTTGCAATTCTACCTTGCACCAAAGGTCAGTGCACTTTGCTTCCGTTCTTGAATGACGCTAATAGGCACAGATTGGCGACGAAGAGTGAGTTAAGCATGATATCCGGCGATACGAACATAAAATACACGACTCCAATGTTGGGTACGATAGGGCAGCGTAATGTTTTTGTTTGCATGCGAAACGCGCATCAATTCTACGAGAATGCTAGGTTTGGGGATACCGCGGCCCAGCCAACTGTGGGGTGTCGGTGCTAGATCCCATTACCCCGCCGACGCCATCGCGCGTCTGGCTACCAGATAACGAAAAAAATCAACAATACACCCTATATCTCCCCTACACTTGCACTGATAAGCCGCTCAATTTCTTTGATACCCCACTGTATTTCCTTTCGACGCGTGCCATGGCCCCCGACGCGTTGATACCAGAGACTCGCGTGCTCGCGATTGCTAGTCATGTAAGAGTCACACGCGCACCTATCGCGAAGCTGCTCGACTAACCATGACAGGTGGTTCATGGGTAAGTGGTTTGCGCAGAATGAGCACACGGCGTAGCTCATATTCTCCAAGCTATGTGGGCAACAAAATGGTCACGTCTGTCATGCAGTCGCTGGGCTGCGACGTCTCTGCCATCAACACAGTACATTACAGTATGTACCCGCAGCCGTGCCTCAGTCACTCTCAGACAAGAGATTGATAGAATCGCAGGCAATCATACCGCATACAAGCAGGTTAAAGGCACCAAAACCTCACCCGACCAGATCCTAGACCTCTACGAAGGGCTCCGACAATCGAACCTGAACAACTTTGACGTATTGTTGACCGGATACATGCCCAGTGCGCATTGCGTGCAGGCGATAGGCAAAATTGGGCGGGATATAAGGTTCAATGCTGGGACAAAACCGGGGAGCTTCTTCTGGGGTGAGTTGGGCCTCCTACACAGCATGCGCATATCGTCCGATACAAACGTGGAACACAAGTGCTTGGGCCCTCCTACGTGTGCACTGCGGAACTTGCTGCGTCATGGGCTTGCTCTTCTCAACTTTGGGGCTTGCTGACATCCACCAGTGCTCGATCCGGTGATGGGCGACAATGGGAAGCTCTACATTCCTGAAGACGAGGTACCGGAGTACAAGACGCTGCTTAGGGAAGCGGACCTCATCCTTCCCAATCAGTTCGAAGCAGAGTATGTCCAGCAACACTTGAATTTGTGTGCTAGGCCAAAAACTGATTCCTGTTTAGGTTGCTCTCCGAAACAACAATTACCGACCTCGACTCTCTCGCAGCTGCAATTCAGGTACTACACAAGAAGTACCAAGTACCACATGTTATAATCACGTCTCTTCGATTAACGCGCGACAACCGGACCGTATCGTCTCGTGTTCCGTCGCGTGCGGCATCAAAGCCTACCTCTGCAACAGCTTCTGGGCAACAAACACCCGTCGAATCACCCCACATCGATCCTGCACGGACGCATCCAGCTTCGCAATCTATGCAGGATGGCGAGTCCGAACGATCAAAGCCAGAAGATCCAGACGCAGGGGCCTCCACTTCGAGACAGCCTCCGGTGGAGATGGAAGAGCAAGACGAAGAAATCAAGAACATTACCATTATCGGCTCCACTGCAACATCCGACTTCAAGCCCCGCCTATTTCGCATAGACACTCCCGAGCTGCCGCTTTTCTTCTCCGGTACCGGCGACATGTTCGCCGCCCTCACTATCCCGCGCCTCATCGAAGCCGTCCACGCCGCTTCCACACCAGACGCAGACCTGACGTCAAAACCAAGCTGGCGATCACCAGACGACGTACCCGCCGATGAACTGCCGCTCGCAAAGGCATGTCAGAAAGTCCTCGCGAGTATGCAGAGCATACTCAACAAGACTACTGCGACATGCCGGGAGAAGATGTTGGCGTACGACACGCGAGCTGAGAAAGAGGGTTGTGGGCAGGGTCAGGAGGCGGCAGAAGAGAAAGCGAAGAAGAGGCATCTTGCGCTGATGGAGGCGAGCGAGGTTACGGTGCCGAGGTTTCTTAGGGAGCTGGTGTATCCGCCTGAGGTGGAGAAGTTTAGACCGACAGCAGTGAAGGAGGGGGACAGAGTGCCGCAGAGTGTGGGGGAGAAGGAGCCGGATGAGTTGAATGTGCTGCATTTGGGTGTGGGGAAGGACGGAGAGGGAGGGACGCAGGTTGTGGACGGTGAGAGGTAGGGTGTATTATTAATGGTGAAAAGATCACGAGGATGCGTTACTTTTGACGCATGTAGCTTAACAGTACAGTGAGGCTACAGCGCAGACAAAGTTGCGTACTGCGTGAACAGCACCTTCCATAGACTCAGTGCACATTAATACCTCGAATTCACAGCATTTGCCAGCTGGCACGCGTAAACAGTGCCCATACCGTCCAGTGACTCATTACTTGTCCCGACGCTGCCTTTGCAACAATCCAACGGCTACCTGGGTACCACCGGATTGAATCACGAGTTGCATTGATTTCCAAACGTAAGGCAATTACACCCAAAAAAAAATCGGACCACATGAGAGATTATCACGATGCAGGCTACCAGTGAGGAATGACGGTCTAGACGCGTTTCCAGGGTTGCTCGCGAATCTTGCCCCCCGGTGGCTGCCAATAAGCATGGGACACCGCAAGGCGTTTCTACTGCAGATATCCAGGCTCACTAATTATACAATGAGTTCACTAACATATAGTAGACTAAGTTACTACAGGATAAGGAGTGCGCTGTATTCCCATTTTTGGGGGGCAGCCACTGTGCCCGCTATAGACTTGAAGAGCAACGGGGAGTCTTCGCGAAAAATGCGGAGGTCGGCGGGCATCCGACACTTGAGCTCTTGAGAACTGGAGAGTCATATTTCTACAAGCAGCATCCGCTGCTCTGCGGTATGATGAAGTACCACTGGTCCCTCCACGGGCATGCGGCCGGGATCTCACACGAAGCTGTTTCAACGTCGCTACCTATGATAGCGCGTATCTGCGTAGGCACGCAGTGACTCCACCCTGAGGATCCGGCGTGGCCAGAGATGGAGTTCCTTCTCTTCAACCGGGACCCCAGATACTTGCTTGAAACCGACCGCGGGAATCTATTTCTAGTAGAGACGACCTTGCCCCTGTCGCTATTCTGCAATGCTGCGCCTTCTGACTGTAGGCTGATATGGCAGGTCTACTGCTTTGATTAGACGTACATGCAGCGCCAGTGCTCTAGCGCGTGGAAGAACGTTTATGGAGCGCTCGCGCATCACTCCCTTTGGAATTCAGGTCTTACTCAACTTAGACAGCCGCCGAAACGCGTAGCTGATGTGATTATTCCTCCATCGGAGCTCAAGGACCACTATCTGTACATTATGGATAGAGTGCGCTAGGCGCTGTGGGCTAATTCGAGCGAGAGGACAATCACGGAATGGCTGAGACACTGTGTAGCGAGGTCTGCTTCATGAATATGCTTCACTACTATGCTGAGACGGCACGGCTGTTCAGGGGTGGTGGACAGTTGAATGTAGAGTGGTGTACAGGGTTTGGACGGCGGCGGATAGACAGGAGAGGAGGGGATTGCTGGCACAACCGGTGAGGCTGGCTGATGCGGGAAACGGGAACGATGTAAAGGAGATGTGACGGCGCAGGGCTTGACGTCTGTAGCGAGAATGTTGGAGAGTGCTAAGGGCGATGGCGGGTGCGCACAACAGTGTACAGTGGCCGACAACAAAAATGGGAGTTCTCGAGACCCTACTGCGAACAAAATTCGCAAGCGTATAATTGAGTGACTTCATACAAAATGAGTAAGGTGCGCGCCTATATGCCCATTTCCTGTGTCCGCCGCTGTGGTGACTGGCGGTGGCAGGTGCTGTGCACATAGCAATTGCTCTCTTCACGTTACAGCAGACGTAATTGCAAGTGCAGCGCCTGTAGCCCTTTCAGCTGGTTAGAATCCTGATCCTTGGGTGAGAGTCAGTGCCTTGTTCACTGGCTGTGGAGAGTCGTGGATATAGCACACCACGTAGAGCGGCAGTCATGTGTGTAATTAAATAGATGCATTACATCGCCTTACATCACATCAGATCAATCTCTGCATCATCCCGCTCAAGGACAGCCCTCCGCTTGCACACAAACCCACCCACTCATGTACTTCTCCACGGTCAAACCACTCTAAGCCCCATGACGGGACTCTTACTTACATCGTCCTCCGCCCCGTCCTCTACAGTCCAAAACCAAAACCAAACCAATCCAGCCAAATAAAAGCAAGGCGAACTAACTCAGTTATTCCAGCAGTGGAGGCGTGTCGATCAAATGCGGGGAAGTCACCGCACCGCGCCGCGTCGCCGCCAGTGGCGTCGTGGTGTGGTTCTAAAGCAGCCACGCGAGCTTGGGGAGCTTAATTATGCTGCTTGTGAGGGCTGGTGTCCCGTGGTAGATTACAGGGAGGGACGGGTGGTGTACCCTTCACCGGGATGGATTAAGGTGAAGACTGAGACGAGAGCTTGGGTCAAGGGTAAAGAAGAAGATGGAAGGTGTAGACGTAAGGGTGACACGGCGCTGTGAAGACATTGAATGGTTGAAATGTAATTGATGGTATCCGCTCATATATCTCGTTACGTAAATATCAGGTCGTCACACAGCAAACACGCACAGTTAACATGATGCCACAACATCCCCCAAAAGCCCGCGTATCCTACGCGCCATCGCAAATATGCATACGGAGAATCGAAAATCGTGCCCTGGACTGCATCATGCAGTCAGCCACTCGCTTGCTCTTTACAAGCCGAGCGTCTTCTCGGGCAGGCGGCCGTCGCCCTCGGTGTACTGCACGCTCTTCTTGCGGATGACCTCCTGCTCGACCTCGGCGAGCGAGAAGTGGCGGGTGTCGGCGTGCGCCCGCTGGACATCCTGGAAGGACACCGAGGGCACAAAGCCCTGCGACTGCCACGCGTGGGGGACCTTGGCGTAGAGCTCGTCGACCTGCTCGAGCGCGAGGCCCTTGGTCTCATAGATCATGCCCCACACGAAGAAGATGCAGATGAAGCAGCATCCACCCCAGATGAAGAAGACTTTAGCACCGAGGTTGGCGTTGCCGGGACCGGCATCGACCATGTAGGGTGTGGCACTGGGAGGGATGTTAGCTTGGTTCTGTGGAGCGGATATGCGGAAGCAACTTACTATCCGATTGCCCAGTTAAGAAGCCAGTTGGAGGCGGTGGTCATGGAGAGCGACTTGGCGCGCACCTTGAGCGGGAAGATCTCGCCAGTAACGACCCAGGCGACAGGTCCCCAGGAGCACGCGAAGAAGAAGATGTAAATACAGACGAAGGCGACCATGGCACTTTGAGCGGAAGGGTTACCGGTGCCGACGACAGTGCCCGTGATGGCAACGATGAACTGGCAGACGGCCATACCAATGGCGCCAAAGAGGAGGAGGTTACGGCGACCCATCTTCTCGACCATGTAGAGACCAGGGAATGTGGAACCGACGTTGACGGCGGAGGTGATCATGGAGATGACGAAGGAGTTCTTGAAACCCGCGTTGATGAAGAACTTTGTACCGTAGTAGAAGATGAAGTTGACACCAGTGAGCTGTTGAAGCGACTGGAGGAGGCAGCCAGTGAGCAGACGGAATCCGAGAATGCCCTTGAAGCAATCCAGGTAGGTAGCCTTGCCGAGGGTAAGCTCGTACTCGTGGTTGGCAGTGATTTCGGCCAATTCCTCCAACAGAGCAGGGTGCTCAACATCAAGTCTCCTCAGCTTGGAGAGGGATCGTGCAGCCTTTTCGGGCTGTCCTTTCTTGATGTACCAGCGGGGAGTCTCGGGCAAGAAGATGCAGCCGATGAAGATGACAATGGCCCATGCAAATTGCACAGCGATGGGGATACGGTAAGATCCGCTGTCGTTGCGGTTCTTGGTCGCGTTGTCGACAATAGCGGCAAGGAGAAGACCGATGGTAATTGCAAGTTGGTAGCAACCGACAATGGCACCGCGGATCCACTTGGGGCTAGTTTCTGACTGGTAAAGCGGGATGGTGGCGGAGATCATACCCACTCCGTAACCTGCGAAAAAGCGTCCGGCTACGAACATGGGAATGGCAGTTGCAGCGGTTTGCAAGATGACACCGAAGCAGAAGACAATGCAGCAGACGACGAGACCAAGGCGACGGCCAACCGCGTCAGCCACAGGAGCAGCAGTCAACGCACCAAAGAAGGTACCAGCAGACAAGATGGAAACGATCTCGGATGTCTGAGCTGACGTCACGTCCAACTCATTGTCCGTCTTGTTCACGTAACCCGTTGAGAACTGGTTGCGCCAGTACTTCATGCCCAAAATTCCGCCGATAGTACCAGTATCATAACTAGAGAGGGGTCAGTAAGCAATGCGCAACAAGGATGCGAGGTCCAACGTACCCAAACAGTATACCGCCGAAAGCGACAAACAGTCCAACCATGATAGCAGGCCATGCTGAACCAGCAGCGCCCTCGGGCTTCTTGATCATGATACCCATGCCAGGCGATCAGTCTCAGGAACGGTTAATGAGAAAGATGAGCCGAACGGTGAAGAGTAGCACAAGGTGTAAAGTGATGATGGGGAATGCATGGGGAGGGCTTCAAGGGGCTTTAAGTAGACCTTCCCCTCGGGCCCAGCAGAACCTGGAGTCCCACGGGCGGCGAAGAGCTCGCAGGCTACGATGGTGGAGCGAATGCGCTAGAGCAGCCATTGGATGATTCCAAACAGTGGCCAGATGAACGGACGGGGAGGCGTGCGCCTAGTGCATTGCTAGCGTGGGGACCTGGGCCATTGAAGGGGAGCCCTAAATCAATGCGTCTCATTGTACCATGGGTTGTTGACCTCGGGGTTTTTGAGGGGCAACCCCACGGAGTTTCCACTGCCAGGTTGAGAGAACCAGCGCAAAGTCGGTAGGCAAACGGGATGCCTAAGGACATGGTAATTGGAAGTAGGTACTATGAGCCAATGTGATGATGGATCATGACGCACGATCTGCCAGCCATGTGCCGCGGTAACGGTGTAGCGAGGCCTGTGGCGCGGTCAAGCTCAGAGGTCAAGCTCTTGTCCGTCTTGTCAGTGCTTAGCGTCCAGGAGACGCCAGTTGCGGGGATCTAGCTTGCCCAATGCGTCTGATCCATGAAATCCATTGGCGCTTTCAGCTACATCGCTATTGCTGATTGCTGAAAGACGGACCTTGTGATGTCTTTTTTTCAGCAGTTCATCGATCAGCAGCTCGATTGATCTGAATTCAGAATCACATGCTATCACATTGGGCCGGTGTGAGAAACATGCTTCTCGGGTCCCACGGAATTCGTCTATGCATTGCGGCCGTTGATGCTTCTCAACACTCATCTCAGACCATGCAGAAAGACGCTCTTCCAGGATAGACCGGTCCTAGCGTGTTCGCATGCTGGCTCGCTTTTCTGTCCAGTATCCGCTCAGGAAGGGGCGGCAGATGAGAAAGCGCGTCTCGACTGGTATAGCGCTCAAAGATGGAGAGACGGCGGGGTGTCCTCCGCCCTCCGCTATGTGCCCATGGGCAGCTTCGAGTGCGTGCATGGCAGAGTCTTTCTGCACTAGCCCCCTCTCGGCCTCCGCCGTGATGAGCTATCGAAGCATTGGCCAAGGACCTGGAGAGTCTGTCGGGTGGATTCTTCTGTAGCCTGCAAACGGCGCGAGTAGAGCTGCGGCCGAGATTGGTCCAATGCCGGTCGGGTAGCGGGGCGATCTAGGCGGGACCTCGGCGATTTCGCGTTAGCGGCCTTGAGGCTCTGCTCCAGGTGGAGAACTGCAGAGCCGCAAGTCCAGTCCCGTCTAGTCACGCGATCGAGATGCTGGTGGGTCTCGGTGCTGACGACGGCCTGGCGTTTCGACTCCTAGCAGCGTGCTAACACGGCCTAGAGTTGGCAGAGGACATGACCGGAGGCAGAAACCAGCTTGTCGTCTGTGGGGACTGCCCAAGAATGCCGGCCAACAATCGGCAAGACCTGGGGTGGGAGCTTGTCTGGACCAACCCACGGGGGCGTGGAAACGTGGAGATCGTGACATAGTGACAGATGCCACGCGACTGAGACCGCAGATTGTTTGTGTTGAGATGGGCGAGACCAAGCATTGGCTAAGCCCTCAGCCGCAGAGCTTGTGCATTTGGTACCATAAGCATTCGTGAATAGCTTCGGATGTAGCCGAGTGTGCTTTCATGCATGGCGATTTCAAATGCTATCACGGTGCTTTCTTTGACCGCAACTATGTACAAATGGGTAAGAGGACCTGACAAAGCCGCATCGTCTTGCCAGCATTGCCATCTGGACAAATGTCGCGTTTGGGGCCATCTCTTGGATGACGAGACGGATCAGGATATCGACTTTGGGACCCTTGGTCAAGCCTTCATTTACCTCTTCGTGGAATTTCTTCTCGCCAGGGATCGTATTGGGACTGTGCACGAAACCCTCTCTGATGCTGCCGGAAGGTCTCGTTGCTTCGGGCAGGACAGCGAGAGCATGTTCGAGACTGTGCAAGCAATGGCGCTTCTGCAACAGCGCGACAATGTAGTATTCAGTATGTAAAAGCTGCATCAGTCGTCGATTTGCTGACCCACTGCGTTGAGACGAGAGTAAACTCGACTTCTAGAGATTCTCTGTGCGTTGGGGTTCTTGGCATCATAGAGGGCAAGAGCAGCCCGAGGTAGGCAGATGGGTTTTGCCAATCGCCTCAACACAGACGGCTAGATGCACTCGATAGGACTTTTCGTAGTCAGTTGACGTTTCGATGCCCTCCAGACGCCCTTTCAGAGCTCCTATCCTCGTCCACTCACGCAGCCAATCACCGCGCCCCATCGCGCGACGCGTCCCTCTGCCCCACCACACGCGTCTCTACTGACCCTCACCGCCTGCCCCAAAACCTCCTCCTCGCGCAGAACCAACAATGTCCGCCCAGACCCCCGCACCCACCCACGAGCCGCCCTCCCTCCCCTCCTCTCCCCTCCCAAAACGCACAAAAGTAATCGAACCCTCCTCCCTCAATCAGCCCTCCACGCTGCCCCGCGCCTCCGACTCGGGCACCTCCACCCCCACACCCCTCGCCATGTCGCTCCAGCCGCCCGCCCCAATCGCACCCAGCATCGCCGCTGCCGCTGCCGCCGAACAAGCACTCCAGGTCCAGCTCCTCAGCGACAAGGCGCGCGCACCGACCAAGGGCAGTGCTTTTGCGGCGGGACATGATCTGTACAGTGCGAGGGACGTTGTGATTCCCGCGCGGGGACGGGCGAGGGTGGACACGGATATCTCGATTGCGGTGCCGGCTGGAACATGTAAGTGAGCTTCCAGGCGCCAATTGAGGAGGTTGCTGATGGTGCTGTTGTAGACGGACGCGTAGCTCCGCGCTCTGGACTCGCGGCCAAGCACGGCATTGACACCATGGCGGGCGTTATTGATGCGGACTACCGTGGTCAAGTTGGTGTTATATTGGCCAACTTAAGCGAGACAGACTTTGAGATCAAGGTTGGGGATCGGATTGCGCAGTTGATCGTTGAGAAGGTATATTTCATTGTGATCATGGGCTGGACGAGGGTGTATGCTTACTGAAGGATAGATCGTTATGCCTGAGGTTGTCGTCGTGGACAAGCTTGAGGAGAGCGTGCGAGGCGCCGGAGGTTTCGGCAGCACAGGCGGATTCGGAGGCGCGGCTCCCGCGTCTGCGGCTTGAGTTCGTCCATGAGTTATGAGACACGATTACAGCGACGTATTGGACACATGGAAAGGTCGATGGCAGCCAGAGGAGCCCGTTGTGAGCATAGCGTCGTCCCGGACTTGGACAGGGCTTCCGTTGGCATCTCCGCTCAGCCAAATCACGATTGGTTTCATGGCTGTGTACAGCTACACGTAGTGAAAAGTACGCTCTCTCAATATGCGCATATACCTCTGCGTGTTGCAAATATGGAATGAGGATATTTGCAGCAGCTGCCATTCCAGAGAACCACACAGATCCTCTCGACTTCTAACTAACGCCGCCAGGAACATAACCGCATCAATAGTCCAGCATACTCCCCACCAACCTCCGTTGATACTTCTCCACCACCTCCTGACACCTCACCACCACCCCCGCAGCCAGCACCCTGACCCGCTCATCCTCTTGCCCCTCCTTACCACCAGGCAGCCCTTCAAACACTCCCCTAACCCACTCCTGCGTCTCCATCAGCTCCCTCCCCTGCTCCGTCGCCAACCGCTCCTTATCCGCATTCGTCTCCAGTAGCATCAACAGCGCAAACAACACCGCCGACAACACCCTCTTGTCACCCACCGCATGCCCCCGACACGCCAGCAGCAGCTCCCACATCTCGCGCGTCATCTGCGGCAGAGCGAGCGTGTTCGGGCCAGACGCGTGCATTAGTAGCGCCAGCGTGTGCAGGAACGCTGGCAGCAGGTGGACAGACGTATATATCGAGGACGATGCCGACGCGGATGCGCGCGCGGCGAGCCACCAGCGGCCTGTCAGCGGGAAGAAGAAGTTGTCCGCGACGAGTTGTGACAGTGCGTTGGGGATTGGCTTGGAGCGGCGCGCCTCCACCTCCATGCGGGAGCTGAAGGTGCGGGACTGGCCGACTTTGAGGATGGATGGTCCGGTGAGGGCATCGGCGGCTTGGGCGGCGAGCGGGGAGAGAAACTGTTTCGTCATGCTGGATGCAAGGCGTGCTAGTGGGGCTGACGGGACGAAGTTGGAGGTGTAGAGGGCGTGGAGGTGTGGGGGAAGTTGCTTGCTTGGGAAGCTAGAGGCAGGTGGTGTGAGTGCTTCTGTGGCGTCGTCTTTTAGGCCGGCGAGTTCGCGGGCGCCGAGACCGAGGGTCGTGAGGATGGCAGTGCGCTGCGTGAGGGAGTAGTCACCCGAGAAGAAGCTGCGGGCAAACCAGGACGCCATTGCTGCAGGCTTGGCCAACAATACTGCTATGAGCGCTTGCTGTTTCTGTTCCGCAAACTTCTCCAGTTCGAAGCTGTCGTTCAGCCCAGCGAGAATGGTGGCCAGCTCCTCGATGTGATCGAGCACCTCTGAGCCGAAATTGGCTTTGCGGCGGATGAGCGACGCGGCCGTGGATAGTGCCAAAGCGTGCCTGTCGTAGTTCTCTGTGTCACGCAGACCGACGATTAGGTCTCGGATATAGACGGGAGCTGTAGCTTTGTTTCGATTAATTTCTGTAGGGTCGTCGGTCTCATCTTCGGGGTCGGAATCGGGTTTCGAGTACGGGACGAGGTCATCATCGTCTTCATCGTCTGAGAGTACCTCGACGATGCGAGGGCCTTGGATCTCGGTGATGGAGGGCTTCGTGGTGTTGTTGGCGACAAGCTTAGAGGCACTCTTCCGGACTGGTGTTTTGCTTGGTTTCTTCTCTTGAACTATTAGATCGCTGATCTTTCCAAGCTTGTCATCAACCCGAGTGAGGCGTTGATACCATTGCGCTTCCGCAGCTTCGTCACCTTCAAGGTCGAACTTGAGTTGTGTTTCTGGTTTATCGACCATTTTTGAAATGGCCATGCCTACTGCTATACCTAGGAACCGGGCTCGTGATGACGAGGAGCCGATCCTATTGGACATGCCAGAGGTATGGTAGCTCGATTTAGCCATCATTGTGAGGAACATCGGTTGCGAGCGCTGGACATAACCGCATGTTATCGCGATAGTCTGAGAAAGAGCTGTACTTGTCAGTAGCCGGTCAGGTGGTTCGATTTATGGAAGTACGTACCTTCTTGTTGCATAATAGATGTATGTTTTATGTAGTAGGAATCCCCAAAAGTTTTGAGGCTATTTTCAAGTAGCGTATGTAATTGATCTAGCCAGTGTTAATGGAGGCCACTCAATGGGTCACGGGCTACCGTCTTACCTTCATCCCTCGCAATGACAGCGATGACGCACCTCCGAGTAGCAAGCGAATCATCCAGCGCGGGTATTGTAGGCTTAATTAGGGATGTGATCAGATGCTCCTTCAGTATATCACTGTCTCCGACCAACTTGCCAATCAGGGCAGTGACACCGGCAAGCAGTGGGGAGCTCTCAGACGGGGAGGCTTCAGTGTTTTCGGCGACCTTGTTGAGGTAGTGCTTGGCTAGGACACTTATATTTGCATTGAGATATTTGCGCTGTTCGAATGCTTTCATCTTCTGAAACACTGACGCATAAGCGGTAACAGAGTCCCTCGCTATCACGACCAGCAGCATCGAGCGAACAATTTGATCTTCTGAGGGTTAGTTGTGTGACTCAATCTTGCTGGACTAGTGACCCACCGGTGTAGCCCAAGAATAGTGCTTTGCTGTAAACCTCTGCGACCATGAAGATTGACTCCTCATTGGGCTCTGTTGCGCTCAGGTTGGCAACGTTGCGACCTAGCCATGTCGCGTACCCGCTGCCGTCCGCCAGCCAGCTCGCCGTTCGAGGCACTTCCTTCTCTTTTAGTACATCTTCGGCTTCCGCTGCGAGCGAGATTACCAGTCCGGAAGCAACTTGTGTGACGAATTCTTTCCACATCATCTTCTTTTGCGATGCATTTTTCCCGTGTGTATTGATATCAGTCCACACCTGGGTCAAGCACTGTTCACTCTGCAACAAATTCTCTAAGACGTCGAGGAGATCTACAATATGAGATGCAGAATCTCGCGTCTCGCCGACGGCCTTATTTTGATGACAGTCTGCCGTCAGCGACCGCAGCCGTGTGATGACATTTCCAATACCGCACGGATTTCGCAAACACCTGACCAATTGATGCAACTGTATTTTTCTTTCTTTCAAGATATGCCAGTAGTCTAGCAGTGTCGTATTGACGAATTGAAATACGATGTTTGCTGCGACTGGTTCCGGGAGTATGAGGTGAAATCCATCCGCACGTTCGGTCTCGGCTACGAGGTAACCGAGTACACTCTCGACTGACTCAAAGTCTGGCTGGTCCTTCAGTAATATTAGAGCCTTTTCCGGAGATTCGATGACCACGCTGCTTTTGCGTTTTTCACTGCTCCCAATCTCTTGCAATAAAGGCTTTGCATTTTGGGTACGCTTCAACTTCGTGGTGGAGACTGGTTTAAGGAAGTCGTCCATGTTGCCGTGATCATGGCTGATATCGAATCAGTGCAAAGTTGGATCTTGAGTGACGATACGCTCGAAGGTAGTTGACTGGCATCTGTGTCAAGTAAAAGTAGCCACAGACTCGGTTGATCTTGCCACTTTCGGCAGCGGGCTTGGCATGCTGCCGGTGGGGCTAGACTCCACCTGGACCATGCTCGCCGCTGCCTACTCGCCGCCTGGCACCTTTCTATATACACGCGTGCACTCTCATCACGGTCACTTCTACGAAAGCAAACAAAATGGCTGCAGCAGATGTTGTACCTTTGCCTAACGGCTCGGAAGGCACTCGGACGCGATGGTACAATCTGTTCGACCCAGGAGCCATGTATTAGCTAACACCGGCTTAGGAAGTACTTGGACAGGATCCTAGATAGGCCAGGACCTTTCACGGACCCGGACAGCTTCGCACCAGGAAACCATGAGACCCTTGAGATTGCAAAAGTTTTGTAAGGATCGTCCACACATTTTTGGGTCCAAGTACTAATCATTACAGGGTCATGTGAGTTACATTTTGAAGTATTGCCCTTTATTAACTAATCGATACATAGCGGAGCTGGTGGTTTAGGCTGTGAAATTCTCAAGAACCTGGCACTTTCTGGCTTCAAGGACATTCATGTCATTGATATGGATACGATTGATGTGTCCAATCTCAACCGCCAGTTCCTCTTTCGCGCCGCCGATGTAGGCAAGTTTAAAGCTGAAGTCGCTGCAGCTTTCGTGGAGAAGCGTGTCAAAGGCGTCAAGATCACACCTTACTGCGGCAAGATTCAGGACAAGGATGAAGCATATTACAAACAATTCGCCCTTATCGTCTGTGGCCTGGACAGTATCGAGGCACGGCGGTGGATCAACTCGATGCTTGTTGGTATGGTTGACGGAAACGACCCGGACAGCATGAAGCCGCTGATTGACGGTGGGACCGAGGGATTCAAGGGACAGGCGAAGGTTATCTTCCCTACGATGACCAGCTGCATTGAGTGCCAGCTGGATATGCACGCTCCGCGTGCTGCCGTCCCGCTTTGCACTCTTGCCACCATTCCGCGTCAACCACAACATTGTATCGAGTGGGCGCACATTATCGCTTGGGAAGAAGAGCGCAAGGAGATCACGCTCGACACGGACGACCCAGAGCACATTACTTGGCTGTTTCAAAAGGCATTGAAGCGTGCAGAGGAGTTCAACATTCCCGGGGTCACATACAGCATGACCCAGGGCGTAGTGAAGAACATCATCCCAGCCATCGCATCCACCAATGCTATTGTAGCTGCCAGCTGCTGTAACGAAGCTTTCAAAATCCTCACCAACGCGAACCCCTTCCTCGGTTTCCCCGGCACCGACGGTTACATGATGTACACAGGTGACGAGTCGGTGTACACCTACACTTTCGAGTACGAGAAGAAGGAAGACTGTCCGGTGTGCGGTGAGGATGCTCTTGCCCGCCCGCTCCAGATCGACCCCGAGGCGACGCTGCAGGAATTTGTGGACAGCTTGGCGGAGCGACCGGAGGCGCAACTCAAAACGCCATCCATTAGGACTACGGAGAAGTCGCTGTACATCCAATCGGCGGCGGACTATGAGCGCATGACGCGGCCGAATCTGGAAAAGAAGATGAAGGACTTGACGGCTGAGGGGGAGGAGATGCTGATTTCGGACAAGGCGTTCCCGATGATGTTCAAGTTCTCTGTGGTGTGGAAGAAATAAGGTGATGCACCAGGCTAGGTCAATCGTAATGATCGGTGGAACGGAGCGTTTTTACGAGCATATGATGGCAAGCGCAATCCACGTAGATGGGTCAGGGCTTCCGGTAGATACGCAACACATGGACTTCGAGTCCGAAGCAGCTGTGATTTGATTGCGCACGTTATGACAGCTGGTATATTCTTTCGTCGAGAAACGACCATTACCATGCACAGGTGCCTGCGTTGCTGAGAGGAGGTGCCCAGGCGCCCAGGTGAAGGCAAAGTCACATGATTTAGAAGGTGAGGTCTGTGCGCGCCAACTAGTGCGGTAGGCACCTAGCATTTACCTCAGTTTCCCCTCGACACGCCCAACGACAACGCCAACCCGGACGAATCGCCACACCCTGCAGCACAATGGCCGGCCCGCGCGCAGGAAACAAGGCTGCCGCCAACGGCACTGGCGGTGGATCCAGCAAGCAGTCGCTCACCGAGGCCTTTGACAAGGACCTGTACGATGGCAGCAACGGCGTCGACAAGTATGCCGGCTACAACATGTCCATCGCCGCCAACGAGGACGAGGACATGGAGGATGCCGGCGAAATCAACGGAAGGCGGCTGGTTGGACAGTACACTGCAAGCGCAGACATGTTGAACGAGTACGCGCACGGCGAGGACGACATGCTCGAGTCCCGCGAGAAGCAGGCCCAGATCTCCTCGCGCGAGACCGACTACCAGCGCCGCCGATTTGATCGCGCACTATCGCCTGATGGCGCCGAGGGTGGCATGACATACAAGGAGAGGATGCAGGAACGCGACCTGGAGCGAGAGGAGGCGCGTATCCAGCGACTCATCGAGGACCGCGAGAAGAATGGCAACGAAGTTCTCGACCACGTGCCCACGCTCAAGGATGACGCTCCCGCAGTGGACGGCAACAAGACCCCGCCCATGGAGAAGAAGCGCAAGCGGCGCCGGTGGGACGATGGCGGTGCCGAGGAGCCCGCAAAGATCGAAGAGGCAGCGGTTGAGCCCACATTGAAGAAGCGGGGGCGATGGTCACCAGACCCACAGGAAGTGAAGCCCGAAGAGCCTGCGGCCGCTGAGCCTGTACGCTCACGATGGGACACCACCGCAGCCATCGCCAGCGCCAGCGCCACACCTGCCCCCGCCACCAATGGCTCCAAAGTCGCAGCGCCCACCAGCTTCGCGTTCGGTACCGACATTTCTGCACGCAACGCACCACTTTCCGATGAGCAGCTCGACATGATGCTCCCATCCGAAGGCTACAAGATCCTCGACCCGCCACCAGGCTACGAGCCCGTCAGGAGACCGGTCGGTATGCCGGCGCTTCCAACGGGATACTCTGGGTATCTGGTTCCCGAAGCGGACAGTGGTATGTCGATGATGGGCAAGCAGCTGCCGACAGAAATCCCGGGCGTTGGTGACCTACAGTTCTTCAAGAACGAGGACATGAAGTACTTTGGAAAGCTGACGGATGGCGCGGATGAGAACGAGATGACCGTGGAGGAGCTCAAGGAACGCAAGATCATGCGGCTGTTGCTGAAAGTCAAGAACGGAACGCCGCCCATGCGAAAGACCGCGTTGCGACAGCTTACCGACAATGCCCGACAGTTTGGACCAGCAGCTCTGTTCAATCAGATCTTGCCATTGCTCATGGAGCGCACTCTAGAGGACCAAGAGCGACATTTGCTTGTCAAGGTCATCGATCGCGTTCTGTACAAATTGGACGACTTGGTCAGGCCCTATGTTCACAAGATCTTGGTTGTCATCGAGCCCCTGTTGATCGACCAGGACTACTACGCTCGTGTAGAGGGCCGAGAAATCATTTCCAACCTCGCGAAAGCTGCTGGTCTGGCGCACATGATCAGTACAATGCGCCCAGATCTGGACCACCAGGACGAATACGTGCGAAACACGACAGCCCGAGCTTTCGCTGTGGTTGCATCGGCGCTCGGTATCCCGGCTCTTCTGCCCTTCCTACGGGCTGTGTGCAGGAGCAAGAAGTCATGGCATGCACGTCACACTGGTGTTAAGATTGTGCAGCAAATTCCTATCCTGATGGGTTGCGCTATCCTGCCACATTTGAAGGGATTGGTAGAGTGCATCGGAGACAATTTAAACGACGAACAGCCCAAGGTCCGCATGGTTACGGCACTCGCGCTGGCTGCCCTCGCCGAAGCTGCCGCGCCTTACGGTATCGAATCCTTCGACGACATCCTGAACCCTCTTTGGACTGGAGCCCGAAGGCAGCGTGGTAAAGCTTTGGCGTCGTTCCTCAAGGCTGTGGGTTACGTTATCCCGCTCATGGACGAAGAATACTCCAACTACTATACCAGCCAGATCATGGAGATCGTCATTCGAGAATTCCAGTCACCCGATGAGGAAATGAAGAAGGTTGTTTTGAAAGTGGTATCTCAGTGCGCCGGTACTGCTGGTGTAACCCCAGTCTACTTGAAAGATAACGTGCTACCAGAGTTTTTCAAGCACTTCTGGGTGCGCAGGATGGCGCTCGACAAGCGCAACTACCGCCAAGTGGTTGACACTACAGTTGACCTGGCCCAGAAGGCAGGCGTTGCCGAGATCGTGGGCCGGATTGTCAATAATATGAAGGACGAGAACGAAGCGTACCGCAAGATGACCGTCGAGACCATCGACAAGGTCATCTCGACCCTCGGCGCACACGATGTGGACCAGCGTCTCGAGGAACAGCTCATTGACGGTATCCTCGTGGCCTTCCAGGACCAGACGGTCGAAGATCCGATCGTCATCGACGGTTTTGCTACGGTTGTCAACGCTCTTGGCGAGCGGACGAAGACATATCTTCCGCAGATTGTTGCTGTCGTCATCCACCGCCTAAACAACAAGGCCGCACCGGTTCGGCAACAAGCCGCTGACCTGATCTCGCGCATCACATTCGTCATGCAAAAGTGCGACGAAGACCCACAGCTGGTCAAGTTGGCCAGCATTTTGTACGAGTATCTCGGAGAGGAATACCCAGAAGTTCTCGGATCGATTCTCGGAGCACTGCGAGCCATTGTT
This sequence comes from Paraphaeosphaeria sporulosa, assembly GCF_001642045.1. Classification (NCBI taxonomy): domain Eukaryota; kingdom Fungi; phylum Ascomycota; class Dothideomycetes; order Pleosporales; family Didymosphaeriaceae; genus Paraphaeosphaeria; species Paraphaeosphaeria sporulosa. The sequence continues at coordinate 3,368,853 of NW_017253362.1, read as the reverse complement.
ACTGTCGTTGGTCTAGCAGCGATGCAGCCTCCGATCAAAGACCTCTTGCCGCGACTCACACCCATCCTTCGCAATCGTCATGAGAAGGTCCAGGAGAATACGATTGATTTGGTCGGTAGAATTGCCGATCGTGGAGCCGACTACGTCAATCCACGAGAATGGATGCGTATCTGCTTCGAACTGTTAGACATGCTCAAAGCGCACAAAAAGGGCATTCGGCGAGCGGCGAACAACACGTTTGGTTACATTGCCAAGGCCATCGGACCGCAGGATGTGCTCGCTACACTGTTGGGCAATCTACGAGTAAGTCTTCAGCTGCCTAATTATCCAAGATTCCAAGCTGACCACAAGCAGGTGCAAGAACGTCAGTCCCGAGTGTGTACTGCTGTCGCAATAGGCATTGTGGCAGAGACGTGCGCACCGTTCACGGTTCTTCCAGCCCTGATGAACGAGTACCGGGTACCCGAGCTCAACGTCCAGAACGGTGTTCTGAAGTCGCTCAGCTTCATGTTTGAGTACATTGGCGAGATGGCCAAAGATTACGTCTACGCCATCACGCCTCTTCTGGAGGACGCGCTCATCGACCGCGACCAGGTGCATCGACAGACAGCTGCGTCGGTAGTCAAGCATGTGGCGCTCGGTTGCGTCGGCCTTGATTGCGAAGACGCCATGGTTCACCTGCTCAACCTCCTTTGGCCCAATCTGTTCGAGACGAGCCCGCACGTCATCGACCGCATCGTCGAGGCCATTGAGGGCATTCGTAACGCGATTGGTACTCCGCTCGTCATGAACTACGTGTGGGCGGGTCTCTTCCACCCGGCGCGCAAGGTGCGACAGCCATACTGGCGCATCTACAACGATGCGTACGTGCAGTCTGCGGATGCCATGGTGCCTGCGTATCCGCAGTTTGAGGAGGAGACGCTAAAGAGGCATGAGTTGGAGATCTTCATATGAGAAACACTGTAGTAAGTGTGACTGGTCGCACGACCTTGTTTCATTGCGAGACGGCTATGTTTCTGGTGTATAATGGCAGTGTAGGAACAAAGCAGTTGGGGTTCATTTGTGTTTCGGTCCCGGCAAGCCAGGATCTGCCTCGCCCCTTGGGGCCAAAGAGGCACATGTATATCAGTTGAGCATCGAGTGGGGTCTGTTAAACATTGGCGTTTAGGTCTGCATAGCCGGCGCTGGTTGGGAGTAGGCAGGGGTGGATAGGAGCGGGCCAGATGAAATGGTAAAACACGATTCTGACCACGCCTCACTGTCGCTGATTGCAATTAGGCTTTGTGGGATGGTGACCAGCCTCGCAGGATTAGGCGTTGTGAATGTGTAAGTTTTGCCGATTGCAGCATCCCCAGCGTGCCGAGAGCGAGAGAGAGAGGTAAGTGCTTGCCAAGAGCGCTCGTCGGCTGAGTTTGCAGGAGCATTTACCTGGGCCGTGGCGGCGCAGGCAAACTGTGCACCTCGGACAGTAGAAAATCTCACAGCAGACGCGGACAGCCTCGGCCGTAGTCGCCCTGTTCGTGTGCGCACAAGGCTTCCTTGTCGGAGCGCGCAAGTTGTCGTGTAGTCGACTCCCGGACATGTTGAACGCACTCGAGGCACCACGCCCACGCGCGCAACGTCGCCGCGTGCATGGCACGCGTAGCAGTCGATCGCAAGACAGCCGAGGATTGCGTCTCGCCAGAGGACGGCGGACGATCCGGCGGACGGCCGACGCGGTTTTCTCGTTCGCATGTGGGCACTGGTCGTAAGCTGCGTGCTATTTCGGGGTGGCCCTCCAACCTATCCAGGTGCTGCCCCGCGCTGCCTGCTAAGCCTCGCACCACGACCCCGAACACCCAATGATGTTGCCCCATCAGGACAGCGAGCCCTGCTGTGAGAGGCTGCGCGAAGTGGCACTCAAGTCGCGCGCTGCGGGACGACGGCTCGGAAGTCGTTTTTATCGTTTTTGTCCCGTTCGGGCGATTCGTGCTGCCGTGACCCCGGTAGGCGTCGTTCCGCGTCGCATCGTCGATATACATACATACAGCGTGATATGCACGTCGAATCGACTCGGTGTCTGTCCCACGTCACATTGCTGTTCCCCTCGTCACCCTCCTCGCGTGCTGCTTTCCTACCCTTTCGCATTTCCTCTTTTTTGTAGACGAGTAATTGGCACCCAAAGGGAATCATGGCGCTTGTCGCGCACAACACCAGGCCGCTTGCCTCGCAGGGCTTGTTACATCAGGACAGGACGCGGTATCCGAGGTACTACGCTGAGCAGGGACAAACTTACGACGCCCAAGACCCCCCACCTTTCATCTACACTGGCCCGCGGTTGCAGAGCGCATGTGGTTCGCGCAAGGCCAAAAAAGTGCTTGGGCTCGTTGCGCAGTTCGAGAGGCGCAGTATCGAGGAGGAAGAAAGAGGCGGCCCAAATAAAGCACAAAGAACCCTGGGCCTCGTAACAGACCTGCCGCGCGACCGGAGGTCGTCGAGGAAATCGGGCAGCGGCGAATATCAGGGCACCTTTGAGCAGAAGCTCGCTCAGGCTGAGAAAGAGATCCGACGTTTGTCCAGGATGCACAATCTCGCTGTTGATGTAAACGACGAAGAGGGCGCGGCAGCTGACGATGAGCAATCCGACCATGAAGAGGAGCACGAGTACCACCTTGGGGCTGAGGATGACGATGAGGAAGCGTCGCCAGCAGACCCAGAGAAGACCCCTTACCTGGAACTGCCAATCGCGCAGTCACCGCAACAACTCTCGTTCCCGAGTAATCCCATCGAACTTGATGCTGGCCCCGACCACGAACTCCTCCTTCCACCGCGCAGGCCTCGTGCCAGACCACACTCCTACACCTCCCCACGCTTCAGCGAGCGTCCCAAAAACAAAATTGCTTCTTCGCGGTCGCGGTGCCTGAGCTCCCCACCAAACTTCTCACGACCGCTTTCCAGCTTCACCCCGAAGCCCGTACCTGGAGAGGACATGGAGCGCGACCCGCTCTCCATCCGCTTCAACGATATCGAGGACGATCCCCGCTCCCCGATGTCGCCCATTGGTGGCACCTTCGTCTCCAACGAGATCAAGGCCGCCCTGGAGAAACTCGAAATGGGCATCAGCAAGTCGCGCACCGCCTCGCCCATGCCCCCGTCCTCTCCTCCGCCCGCAAAACGCGCCAGCAAACCCCGCTGGTCCTCCCTCCCCGTCTCTCTCATGAAACTTGCGCACAAGCGCAAGTCCTCCAAGAACGAGGACGATGGCCTGGGCCTGCACATCCACCTCGAACGCAAGCAAAGCAAAGAAGTCGTCACGCTGACCGAGGAGAACCTCCAGCGCTGGGAAGACGAGGTCGGCTACGTGCCCAAGATGTACCGCCTGGGGTACGACCTGCTGAAATCCCCTGTCGAGCTCGACATGGAGGTCGAGCGCTGCACGCCGGTGCCGCCCGTCAGCAAGACACCCTCCCCGCGTCCGGATGCGCTGGCTCTCGCCCGCGCACAAGGCCAGATGCTCACGCCACCGATGAGCCTCTCGCCCCCCGTCTCCCCGCCGCTACAGCATGTCCACCAGCCCTCCTCAAACGGAAGCACCATCGGTGCGCTGGCGAGCCCTTCGCTCCTCACTCCAACATACACGCCTACCCTCAGCCAGGCTAGCTTCGCGCCCAGCCATAACCCATCCACAGCCATGCGCTCCTCCACCACCTCCGTCCTCCTCTGCCGCTTCCCAGAGCCCCCTGCGTGCTACGCCCCGGCACCGACATCCTGCACTTCGCACGCCCGGCCTCAGCCCTCGCTCGCCCAGCAGAAAGAGGCGCTCTCCCTCACGCCGCCGCCCTCCCAGCTCCTCACCTGCGTGACCTGCGGCGAAGTCGAGCACTCGTCCGCATTTCCCGCGCAGCCGCTTAGCTCGCAGTGTTTGCACGCTGGGCGTGTGTGCAAAGAATGCGTGCAGTGTTTTGTAGAGCGCGCGGTGGAAATGCGCGAGGGAGTGAGGTGTCCGGAGTGTGGGGTGAGGCTGGGGAGTGAGGAGGTAATGCGGGTTGTTAGTGTGGAGGTGCTGAGGGGGATTGGGCGGAGATATTCGGGGAGGCTGAGTGAGGAGGGGGCGTTGAGTGGGTGATTGCGATCTGTCATCCTGTGAGTATGGGCAACAATCATTTTTGAGGATTTCTTTTGTTGGTTGGACGGTGGAATGGAGCTGGCTTGGATGGGTTGGGAGTTTGGAAAGGCATATACCCCGCTAGGATAGTGTTATAATTAATTTCAAGGACGTCAAAAGCATACAAACTGCTAGTCTTCTACCCGCGTTGGTCGTGTGACATCGAGCTTCCTTTCTCGCCAACATGACCACCATCAATATCCTGGACGGTGTATCCACTTCTCCGTGCCGCTCAGATATGGCAGTCGCAGCGTTCAGTCCCGGACCACGAGACGCACATCGAGCCAATGCCCACCTATTTTGGGACACAGAATCACCATACAAGGTACCGTTTTAGTCATAGAGTGAGAACCCATGGAGCCAGGGACCGGTGGTTTTTGGGGCGAGGGAGTAGGACCGCACCGCGACGCGAATCACAGCAAGGACAGGCTGATTTTGACCCCGCGGCATGCTCGACAGGGTTCAGTCTTTGGTGGCGGCATAAGATCCCACATGGCGAATATTAGCCTCCTTTGGGAAGTAGAAGGAAGACAAGCAGCATTTGGTTGGCAGAGAAGCAAGCCCATCGGTCTGCGCAAAGGTTTTCCCTCGGTGACTGGGATGAGACACAGAGCATGGCCTCTTCTTTTCTTCCATTTCTGTCCACACTGTGTCTCAGCGGGGAGAGGAGGAAGGAGACTCGCAACGTGATCTCGAAGTGAAGGTCTGTTAGTCCCGTGGAAGACACCATCTACCTTCTTGTCCATATAGTTTTGGTTGGGAACAATGAGGCAGACACATGGCATGAATTGTGTTCATTCCTTCTTTTGGTTTTCAGGGAGGTCAAGACATTTAACGCAAGACATTTTGGTTTTATAGTAGAGGTTTGCAGGAGGCACATAGCATGACCAGCGAGCACACATGACTCGAGTCCCAGCCAAGACGCCCATGTTCTGAGACTGGAAAGATTCGGACCCCAGAGAGGCCCAGACGTCATGAAACATTCCATTTGCCTTTGGATCGTTGTGTGTCAGCCAGTCTGAAAATCTCAAATCTGTGAACTAGCACAAAGGTTGATCGAGGAGGGTTTCGCCCAAGTCACGTCGCCTACAATTTATATTCTCTCCCTGCTGCGCTGGGTACTTTCCATTTGTGTTCCGGTTTGGACCCGCTCACGCTTGAGAACTTACGGCTCTCCTAGAAGATCACACGCATGTAGACACTTGAGACTTTGACCAGCACGAGAAAAGATGCTGGTGATCGCGAATATCATAAGAAGCATGAAATCTGCACAACCTTGGGTTGTGTTCAAGACGGCAGCATGAGTGAATTCTGCGGTATTCTGGGTGTTCGCTATGGCTCTCTGACCGAAAGACAATGCACAAGTATGTCAGTAGTCGGGCCTCATCGATCCTTCTGTATAGGCTTTATTGATCGCCAAACCAACAATTTCTGGTCAGAGGTAGTTTCTTGGAAGTGAAAGAAGACATTACCACGTTTTGCATGGTTTTTTGGATGCAGAGATCTGGAATTTCAGATACATTTACACGAAGCATCGCGCATATTATATCTTTGGTCACCCTAAGCCCAAGGAAGTCACCTCCATATCACTGGGTTCGCCTTTTACTGATGGTCCATGCAGGCGTTGAGAAACAGGCATTCGCACGACTAGCGCGTAGTTCGCGTCAATGACGTAGGCCCTCGAAGCCACCTATTTGCAAAACGTCAATACTCCGAAAGCCCTTACACTCAGCGATCATGGCGAACGAAAAGAAGGAGACGAAGCCGGAGAAATCCACCGAAGCGAATGAGAGCAAACCGGACAAATCCTCAGGCAATGGCTATTCTAAAGAGGAAGTGCAGAAGGAATCTTCAAAAGCCGCCAAACAAGCTAAAGAAGCCCACAACAAAGCAACCGAACTCTTGCAAGCAGCAGCTGCCGCTGGGGACCCAGATGAACGCCAGAAACTCATGGAAGAAGCCCTCGAACAACAAATTCAGTCAAAGTCCTTCGGCAAAACAGCAAGGTATCTGCGCTCAGGTACATTCCAGGGCATGGCAGTCGGAGCCGGCCTCGGAATCGCTCCAGGAGCCTCGCTGGGCGCAATCACTGGGACATTAGTCGGTGGTGTTTCATCAACAGCCTTGGGAGGTATAGGTGCGGGCCTCGGTGCCGCGACTGGTTGGATGCATGGCCCGTTCTGGGACTTAGGGAAAGGAGGAGGGAACATCATCAAGAAGATCACGGGTAACTTACCTGGATGGAAAGCTACTGAGAGCCAGAAAAAGCAGCTTGAGAAGATGCTTGGACAGGTCAATGAGCAGGATACGCCTGGGATGGATGAGCTGGAGAGCTGGGAGAGCGAGGGCCCAAGCGAGGATCAGAAGGAGGTGATGGAAAATGTGAAGTCGAAATTGCCGTCCCTGCCTTCCCAAGGCAAATCAGAAGAGACCTCGAACAAAGGAGGAAATCAAGAAGAGAAAGCGCAGAAGGATGAACAAGAAAAGGAGCAGTCCAAAACAGGGGATTCTGCGAAGACCGAAAAGAGTCAATCGCAGGGCGAGGAGAAAGAGAATGATGATGATGAGAAGAATTCCGAGACTGCACAGGGAGCTGAGGGACGCAAAAAGCCGCGAAAGCTGCAGCCCAAGTCAGAGGAGACCAGTGCACCATCCGATAGCTCAGCTAGTGCTAAGAAGCAGCCTCGGAAACTCGAGAAAAGATCAGGGTGAATCAATTGAAGTCAAGTAAACCTGCATAGTGCTCTCGTCCTTGCGAAACGGAAGCTGCCCCCCTGTTATTATACTTAGCTTCTTAGTGATCTCTAGGTTATATTCAAGGGCTTAGGCATCTCAGCTTCCACACACGAAGCTGACTTGTTTGCATAACCATGTCGTGCTGGGCTCCTCCCTGAGAAGCGCAAATTCATCGCAGACACACTGTCGCGACATCATTACAAGATACCTTTGACAGCAATTCCAGCTAAGAAGAATCACCATGTTCCCATACAATGGACTCTATCTTCAATGGTGGCAAGTGCTGGAAGAGAAGGATCATAGTTTTGATACATTTGAGAAGGGGACTCTTTATTAACTTTGAATTTAGCGGTATTGCTACTAGGGACGAAAGGCCATGCGTACGCTTAGGTAGTGAACAAAGGGTGATGCGAATTTCGGATCAATGTTGAGTTCTCGAAATTCTGTCTTTAAGCAGAGCACCGCCACGTTCTGCGTGGTTCAGGATATTCCCTTCGGTCTATTGTCCTCTAGATGCAGGTCATGAAATGGATCGATGGTTCTCACACCTCGTTTCCAGGGCCTGGCATAGTGCACGCGGTAAGTATATCCAATTTCCAAATGCAGGTGCTTGCTCTTATAACACAGCGCTGCCGCTCATTGGCCTGGAGGATGGTACCTGTTCGGCGTGCTAAACACAATCTTTTCGTGATTTATGGAGATTATTCGGGCATTCTCAGAGTGAACATTCCTTATGTCGAGTTCTCTCGATGCTGCGGTCGCAAAGAGGAGAAAAGAGGACAGACAAATTGAGACTAGTCTGCAAGAAGCACTGGTCTTAACCCGTTTTGACAGTGGTCCTTTGCTTACCACTTCGCGATGGAGGATCCTTCTGAACAACTCTGCTGCGTGTCTAAGGTGGCTTGGCTGACACATATTATGTGTTGTTCCTACCGCTATGAGAGCATATAGTGTTGGATAAAGGAAAGATTAACATGCAAGTTAAGTAAGCGCGCGTTTCTACTCGTAGGTGCCGTATCAGAACCTCGGCAACCAACGTGCATCGCTTCTCCGCACTGGCAGAACATCAGGTTGATTCTACACAAGACAGCCCAATTCAACGAGTGAAGCACCATTGATTATGGCCGACAAGTCCGACCAGTATGCCCGCCAGGCTCTGAATAGACTGGATATCCTCTCCTCGCATCTAAGCACCGTCAAAGCGCCGGCTGGGAGGCTCACGAAGCTATCGCGGTCGCTCAGTGGCAAGAAAGCCATCGTCACGGGGGCTGCATCTGGCATGGGAAAAGAGACGGCGAAGGTTCTAGCTGACGAGGGCGTCAAAGTCGCTGTTCTGGACCTGGATAACAGCAAAGTACAAGCAGTTGTCGAGGAGATCAATGCTGTCCATCCCGGAAGAGCAAAGGGCTGGGTATGCGATGTAGCGGACCGCGATCGGATCAAGCATGTGTGCAAAGAAGTCATCGATGCTTTCGGTGGGTTAGATGTTCGTGGCTGACCATCCCAGTGAGCATGATACGAAGCTAACAGAAAAGATTTTGATTAACAACGCTGGCGTGTCGCTCGGTGGTGGTGCTTTTGATAACGACGACTCGTTCGAGTCGCGCTGGGACAAGACTCTCGACATAAACATTTCAGCTCTCGCAATCTTCATCCGCGCATGTGTGCCAGCATTGCTCAAGAGCGATGCGGCACGGATCGTGAACATTGCGAGCACGGAGCATTTTGTCACAGGACCAGCAAACGCGGCATATAGTGCGACCAAATCAGCAGTGACCGGACTGACGAGAGCGTTCGCAGTAGAGCTGGGAAAGTATGGGAACATTACGGTGAGCTTGCTCGATTGAGGAACGTTGAAGGTCGCGTAGAGAGTCTAATGGGGCAAGCAGGTTAACACTATTTGTCCGGGACCGATCATTGTGAGTTCGATGCTGCTCTTGACATGTTACCACTGATCGGAGTCCAGACTGGCATGACAGCACGGATCTCACCCGAGCAGAAGGAAGCATACGCCAGACGACGTGTGCCCTTGCGGCGGTATGCTGACGCGGAGGAGGTCGCGCAGAGTACGTCAAATCTCTTGTGTTTCACTGGTCATTGCAATCAGACGCGCTTACGCTTCACAGTGACAGTCAGTGTTTGCCTACCCGCTTCGTCCTACCTGCATGGCACCACAATACCAGTCGACGGAGGAATGACTATACGACATACTTGAGTGGATCAGATAACTTTAATGTACGATTGCGATGCAAATGGCCCCACGCCTAATGATGAATTCCCGCGGTGACAATCAAGATTCGTCCTTCGCTGCCCAGAACTTCTCCAGCGACATTCCCATGCTCCCAGGTGTGAATATGGAAATTTGGACTTCAAACTCATCTTGTCGACCTCGTCAGTCTTAGCTTGATCGAAATAGTACGACTTCTTCGGCGTCGTCGTTTCCTCATATCAGCTGCATCCTTTGAGTGTATATTCCTCCAAGTCATCACCGAGATCGTCTTGGTCTGCGCTGAACTCGTTCTCGCATATGATAAGTTCCTCTTTGTTGGCGTTGACGTACTCGTAAGATTGAGTTACGAAGTCGCGTAACGTAATAGCGTCCACGCGCTTCCTGCAACGGTTCAGTAAGCATGATTCACGCGATCGCGCGTCATCTAGTGTCTAGGGCAAGGGCTCCCAGTGTTGAAAGATCCTCGCCGCCTCACCCACCCATTGAATATCATTTCTGTTCTCTTCCAGTATCGCCCTTCTTGAGCGTCGTGAGCGTACAGCCTGCGACTTTCCGTCAGTGTATGTGACGTCATAGTGCGTCTTGCGTCGGACGGCCGCTCACATCGTACAATATTGGTCGTTTGTGCAACGCCAGCGTGAAGGTACATCATTTTCGGGTTCCATATCCAAGCATAAGCGGATAGCCAAAGGATTTTGTTGTTGTGCAGTCAAAATGTCGTTCCACGTCAAACGGAGCGAAACCGCTCGTCAGAAGGAGCTCACCGTGCATAAAGGCGCGCGTACGACCACATGGCTTATTCCAGAAGCTCGTCGCAGTGTCCGGGAGATTCAGCTTTTCCATAAGCCTGGCGCTTATAAAAACCTCCCTGACAGCCATAATCCATTGATTCCCCCGCCCCATTGGCACTGGTACCAGGAGGAGTATTTCACCGTGCTCCAGGGGTAAGTTATGGCTCCCAGTCGGTTCAAGATCACCGCAGACCATTTTCCACTTCAGTGCTAAGCTAACCACAATTACACGATCCCAGACGTTTCATCTTCACACTTGAAGGTAAACAAATTCCTGTTACACCAAATGATCCTCAGCCCGTCACCATACCGCCACTGGCACGTCACACCTTCAAGGCTGATCCGACATGTGACGAACCGTGCAAGATTCAGATCGAGCTCGAGGTGTCACCGCTCGTAGACGAAAAGATGGCAGAGGAGGAGCTCGGCGGCAACGAGCGCTTCTTCCGCAACCTGTACTGCTACCTCGACGACTGTGAGTCGCAAAACGTCACGCCCAGTCTATTCCAGCTGCTCCTGTTTCTTCATTCGGCTGAGGTGAGCCTTGCGTTTCCCGGGCCCGGATGGCTTGCCCGCCCTCTATCGTATGCCTTCGGTTTGGTTCTGGGAAAGTGGGTCGGTGAATATGTCCTTGGCTATAGGATATCATATCCCGAGTATTACGATCCAAGCATGATGAGCAAGAAGTCGAAATGATATGGCCTTGGTAGAGAACTCCCAAATTTTACGAGTCGTGCCCTGATCACCATTCAGACAAGGAAAGAACACGAACACATCCAATTGTTGTACCACAATTTACAGGAACGACGAAATGCATCTCCACGTCTTGTATTCATTTGCTGTCAATCCATGCAAAAGAAAAACTGTGTGTATTTCAAGCTGACAAGCGGACCCGCTTTATTCCTCCGTCCCAATCATTCTCCATATATGATGATGTCCCAGGTCCGAACAACCATATATCCATCAAATGACCGAGACAAGACTTTGGACGAGAAAGACAACCACATACAACGCGCAAGCGCACCATATACCCATCTCATTTCCACATCCAGTACCCTGGAGGAGTTGCAAGTGTGCGGAATGGAGACTGACAGAACCCACCATTTACACTCCTTAATTTGGCCGTTATTGTCCAATCTCGAGCACCGCTGATGGGCAACATGCCATGGCAGTAGCCATCTAAGCTTTCTCAACCACCGAAGAACAACCCCATGGTCGTCGTCGAAACTGTTTTTGAGACAGCGCAGAAAACTACGTGTAATCGGCGTCGAAACTTGCTTGTCCAAGCTTCTATTTCCAGGCACCCCACAGACGCCCCGCAAACAAGTCTACAGAGCAGAGACCGACATACCGTCTCTGTGCATACTGAGCCCTTGGCTCCGCCACTTCCACCGGTGATGACATCTTCCCCTCCCGTCCTCGGTCGTCCCCGGCGGCCCTACCAACAGCTACGTCTCGAATGGTACGCACGTCGGTGATCTCTGCTTTTTCTGTTGGTTCCCAGAAGCACACCAGGTGAGCTTTGCCTCGAGCACTTCTAAGTCATCCGCAGGGAGCTCTCCAACAAGCGTGTAAGTCCAAACTGCGGGAAAGAGCACTGCTGCTATACCTTTCATTTCCATACCCATCATCGGCCTTTGCTTGTGATGGCGCTGTCAACCACCAACGGTCCTCTACGTCTGGAGTAGCGAGCAACCAAGGTCTCCACTGCGGCTTCTCACTTATCGCTTCCCAAAGAGCTTTTAGACTCAACAACTACCCGCCCACATGTCGTTAGATGGTGTTGATTTCAGACCCCAACAGCGCACTATGGTAGCAGCAAATTTCATGATGCTCTCCACCACTAGCTCTTCGTCAATGCAAGTCGCACTTCTTATCAACATCACACACACAGTAACACAAAAATCACCTCGCACACTCTTCAATTCCACACATCCTATTCTACACCCTGGGCTTTCCCCATCCTCCTCCCGCCCACCAAACCTTCTCCTTCAGTACCCCAAAATAGATATTAACACCGGTTCGGAGATCAACGCCAGGTCTCGTCCCCAGCCAATTCAGCCAGCCAGCACACCAGTACCGGATTAGATTAAGCATTTTGGAACCCAAAACTCACACCCCGAATACAGACAAGGTATTTTCGCGCGCTTCATCAATACATTTCTAGGTCCCGCTGACCTGCCAGATGCTGTGACACAGGAAACGAAGAGAAGAAAAGAACAACAATGACTTGCGGGAAAGGTGAGGAAAGAACAGAGGAAACGAAGGGAAAAGAGAAAAGAGTAGGAAAGATATGTCGAGAAGTCGAAGTAGGAGGGTCGGTATGTATGGACGCACCCAGCGGTGCGCCGGACAGGCACAGTCGGAAGTATTGTGGAAAACTTTGTGACGAGAAGTCAAATCGAATGAAGTTCCAGTGACAAAGTTGAGGATTTCGAAGTAGATGAAACCAGCAGCGAGGCCGTAGCCGTGGTCGCTGTGTTGATTGGGGTATATGCAAAATCAGCCAGCCGCCGATGTGAACGTAGGCAGAGCCCGTAACGCCTTCGCCGAATGAGATAAAGAGACCAGTCATAACACGTGTGAAGGTTAGGCAATCTTTGTAGCTCAGGTAGCGAAGCTCTTCTTCCGACCGAAGATCGTCCGCGTGCGGCTCTTCTCACGCTTCTTCGCGGAGCCAGGTTCCTTTTTTTCAGAACGACCGGAGCGGATCGATCGGGTGTCCGAGGTGGACGTGCTCTCATCCAGATATTTGTCTTTGTAGATCCAGCTGTTACCGACCATGCTGACGCCCTTCGATTCGGCAGCTCTGTAAAACTTGGCTGCCTTCTTCATGTCCTTCCGGCAGCCTACACCTTCAGCGTAGCAGTAGCCAGCCTCGACAAGGGCATCGGCATCTCCCCAGTTACCGGCAATCTCGTAGCAGCGAACAGCAAGGCTCTTGTCTTGCTTTGCGCCCCAACCATTCATGTAACATTTTCCAAGCTCGTAGATGGCAACACCGTACTGTGCTTTATGCTGCTTTTTCTTTATCAGATCGGTCCGCTGACCGTGCTTGGTTTGATCTTCGTCCTCGGCGATCTCGAGCTGGCCAGAGTCGACAGCCTTACGAAGCCACTGGAAGGCTTCGGCTTGGTTCTCGCGCATTCCCCAGCCATGGCGGCATGCAAGTCCGTACCAGAACATGGCTTCGGCGAGCCCTGCACGGGCGGCAAGGCGAAAGTGGTAGGTGGACTTCATCAACTCACCAGCCTCGTGGAGTTCGACACCCTTGTCGCAGTGCTCCTGGGCCGTGATCTGATCTGATGCGGTACCCGGGCGGATGGTGCTGTTACTGGAAGTGAGCGAGGGCGCACCACGTTCGGTTGAAATGCCCCGTGTTTCGATGGAGGGACGCTGTCGGCTGGCAGAACGGGGCGGCGACACTGGTGAAGGCGGCCGTGCTCCTGCTGTGGACTGCTTTGGCTGGTCCCAGCCAATCTGGCTGTTCAAAAAGTCTTCAATGCCGATAGACTTACGATCCAGCTTGCGACCTCTTGGGAGATCGAATTTAGAGTAAGTATACGTGGCAGCCTGGTTCGAATAGTCGGTTGAGCGCCGCCAGTCCTCACTCGTCATGCTCACAGGAGTATGAACTACGTCATTTGCGTATGGGGGGAAGATGGAGCTCTCCGTAGAGTCTTGTCGAACGGGGTGATTATCGAGGGATGGTCGCATGTAAGCACTCTCGTCAGAAGCCTGTCGCGACGGCGCACGATCCATGCTTGGCCGTGCGTCGAACGACGGCTGCCTGCTCGTGGAGCTCCTAGGCCGCGAGAAGTTGGCGAAAGCTGGGCGAGGAAGTTGGTGACTAGCAGTCGATCGCTCCGAAGATGCAGAGGGCGAGCGGGGAATAGACTGGTTGGAGAAAGGAGTAAGGGGAGAATGAGACCTAGACAGGCTAGAGCTTGGAGACAGGTTCCTGTGAAGAGAATCGTAGGAGCCACCAAGTGACATGTCTTCGACCTCGTCCGCACTGTCATTCTGGACAGACCTGGCGGTCGGGGACATCTTGGGAGATCGAGCTCTTTGCGAACCGGGTGACCTCGGTGGCCGCAGGCTAGAGTTTGATTGCTGTCTGTGGGGTGGTGCATCGAGGTTTTGCTGGGCCTTCATGGCTTGCTGCAGGGCGTGCGCGTTGGACCGAGGAACATTGGGCGATACCGGTGTGGCCTCCTGCAATCCAATTGCTGGTTCCGGCGACATTGATCGCGGGATGTCGAAGTAACCCCGGGGCTGGGGAGGCACAGCCTGCTCGCCAATGGGGGAAAGAACGTTTCGGTATGGCATCGGCGGTTCACGCAGCGAATCGTCGTCGTCGTCGTCGCCGCCGAACATGGGGTACAGCGACTTGTGCTTGTCGGTCGACGTCTGCGCGCGCGGAGAGTTTTGCGGCTGCTGTCCGGGGCTCCTAGGGGGAGGCTGTAGCTCCTCGTTGGGCGAGGTGACGGTGGAATTGGAGAGCGAAGAGAAGTAGCCAGAGCGGTTACCAAACTCATTCTGGATTGTGAGGGGCGCGAGGCGGCTGATGCGCCGGCCAGCCTTCTCCTCCTGCTCGAATCGCTTGGCCAGCAGCCGGCCCTGCATAGCAAGGGCGTCCAGAGGGGAGAGGGCGGGCGGCACCTCGCCGGTGCGCGGGCTGGGGAGGTCGTGCAGCGAGAGGGAGCTCATGCTGGCGTTGGAGGGCGGGTCGGACGAGAGCGAGCGGAACTCGAGGCCGCCGGGGCGGTCCAGTCTGTTTACCATGGCGAAGGTGGAAGGAGCGGATCGAAGGCTCACGCGCCGTATTTCATGAAGCCGGCGGCGGGCAGCGGGGGTGCAGTGCAGCGGGCGGTGTCGTCATGCGCGGCGTGGTGAAACCAGGCGTGGAGGCAAAAGTCGAGGAATTATGCGGGGGGCAGTGGTTGCGACCGCCTGTGAATGTGTGCGCCGGCTCGTTGGGCGGCCTCGGGGAAGTGGCAATGGGCGTGCTGGGGTATGGCAGGCGCTATGCTGATCGCAACGGGCGCGAGTGGATGGCAGTGGACGTGGGAGGGGAGCAGCGGCGAAGGAGCGACGGGGCGAGGATGGGCAGCACTGGGACGGACAGCAGCACCTGCGCCGAGCACACGCTTTGCAAAAGACGTGAGAGAAGACAGCGAGCTCCGCAACGGTGGCAGACGGCACAGCGCTGGGACGGCGCACTAGACACTGTTCTCCATTTTGGCGGCTTTGCTGCCCCTGAGCCCTTGGCGCACTGGCGGGCCGCCTCCAAGTTTAGGGTTGCTGGTTTCAGGCCGACGCGCTCCAACGGCCACCAATCGCAGCACCCACGGCGCCGGTGGCGCCAGTCAGCGGACCCGGGAGAAGCAGCGCGGAATCACGACAATCTCAGCCCAGCGAATGCCCGCCGCGCATGACGTGCGCCGCCCGCCTCGCTGCGCTGCCCTGGCTGCGCGCAGCTCCAAGGCCGCCTCCGCGCGCTGGGCAGATGGCCTCGACGACGCACAACGACGCCGGCCGTCGCGTCGCGTGCGTGCGTGCGCTGCCAGCCGGCCCGTTTCACCATGTCGGCCCACGCCGTTTGGGTCAAGCCGCCTCGCTGCGACAGCTGCATCCGAGTCCTTCATTTGGCCGCTGGCACGAGCCACACCCCCTCCCGCGAACATCACAGTTGCTCAGCAGCCAACGTTAATTCTACGCGAACACAGGACGATCATCTCTTGAAGCTGTCGACCCTGCGTCCAACCACCGCCGATGCGCATCTCATCGATGCGAAAATGATCTAAGAATACAGTCACGCCTGGCCAGACTGCGAGGCCTCCTGCTTGGTCCCTCTTACATTACCACACCAACTCACCTTGGCCACCCCGAATGCTGCCCGACTCGACTAGCTTCCAGCTTGGCCTGGTCGCACGCCTGTCGCCCGCGAGCCTCCACGCGTTTGCCGTGTGGGCAACCAGATGCTCCATGTGATTCAGTCACCGCAACAACTCTCTAACACGTACGAGGGCGACCAGTGCACACGATTGTATTTGGTATCTGCTGATAGTCTGAATTGACGGTCCTTCGTTGGTACACTGCGGCGAGTACAAGCACGCTGCATTGTCCAAGATGGACTGTCCATCCCTTTACTGGCTGGCGCGAGACTGAATGCAGCGCCGACATCCTGCTTGCCTGGCTCAGCATATCGTGTCCTTGCTTTGGTGTAATTACCCCGACAGTGCTTCGCAAGAGACCATCACAAAACAGGAAATACATATCCGGCCCGCAAACATGAGGTTGCCGCCATTGATTTTGCCGATGTTCCGGCCAACGCAAGTCTCGAATTCGATAGACCGGAGTCAAACGTTACCCAAGATTCCAACATTTAGTTTGAGTGTGGCGGTAGAAATGTCCGTTCGCTGATTTTCCTTCATTGGGAGAGGAGAGTTGGGGAGTCGTGAGCTGCAACAGCTTCGTCTCAAACGGCCTTTTCGACCTTCTCCCAGGACTGTGCAGCATCTTCCAGCTGCGGCTCTGCTGTCGCCTCGTCCAGCGATACTCGTTTGACGCCCATCATCCACCCGACCAAGCCGGCGGGTACCCAATTGCCCACAACGTCGTACGTTATGCTCCCACGGCCTACGCGCCACACACGACGTGGTCGTCTCTGGCTAAGTGCATCGAACACAGCGTCGTGCAGCTCTCGCAACGAGCTTCCCGTGCTGTTTGCCGTGAGGAGGCCTCGATCTTGGGCGGCCCGGCTCTGATTTACAAAGTTGGTCGCGTACAGTTTCCGCGTTGTCGCCGGCCACACAATCGTATTCGGTCCGGCAGTGGTTTGCAGATGATGTTTGCTGCCAACGCGTGAGCAGTCAAACGTCCCCAGCTTGAACTGGCACACGTCAATGCCTAGCGTGCCGAGTTCGCCCCTCAGCGACGCTGTGAACCCCTCGAGGGCGCTAACGACGGCGGTTTCGACGCTGTGGAACGGGGGGCGCAGGGACGCCACGATGCTCGGGGTGCACATCAAAACGCGCGCTTTGAACTCGCAAATGGTGGGGAGAAACGCCTGTGTAACGGCGATCGTGTTTAGCACCTTTGCATTTAGTGCATCAGAATACAGCTCAGGCCCAATTGTTTCAATGGGTCCCGAGGGGTAGATCAGGTCAGGGACCAAGACCAGTCCCCGGAAAAGTAGGTTGTGTGGCGAAGCCCCGGAGAATGCGACATGGGGCTTGAGCAACAGATCTTTGAAGCGCTCCATCGCCTCCTGTGTGCCTAGGACATCCGCGACGTCCAGATGTAGTGGCCGCACGTCGGCTCTCGACTCGCCTTGGACTATTTGTTCCTCTTCCAGGTCCGAGCATACTATGTATATGATGAAGCCGCGTCGTTCCAGGTCAAGCGAGAGCGATTTGATGATGGGCGAGTTGGGCGGACCCGCGAGGACTGTCGCAGTCAGCGTCTGTCGTGTACAAGCATGCGCGCATCCTACCGATGACTTCCCTGCGCGCGCCATTGCTTGCGCGCCGTGCTCTTCTTTTTCTCCGAGATTTGTTTCTTTCCCGCCAGAGGAGCACTCCGCCCGTAGCCAAGAATGCTACAAGAGCGGCCGTAAGCGCGCGATTCCTGGAGACCCAGTCCTGGAGACGGTCTACGTAGGCGCCGGAGACTGCGCGCGGGGGCGGCGGCGGCGGAGGTGGTCGCGCATATTCAGGAAGCCAGCCTTCAGGGACGGATCGTTTGATGTACCCGGCTACGCTTTGAAAATGCCGGTCCGAGGCGTCAAAGATGTTGCCCGTAAATTTCCGGATGTCTTGTGAATACTCAGACAGCTGTCGCGCGAATCATCACTCGTTAGCAACCGCCCGACGAGGCGCAAGAGGGCACTCACCACGTCCAGGAAGTGCTGGTCGTCGGCCGTCATGGCAGTGAATTAAAGTTATAAATAAAAAGCTACGAGTAAAGTACAGGGCGAGAAGGTAGGGTTGACATTTGCGTCGTCATCTGCGGAGTTTGAGCGCTCAGATCGCGGAGCACATGTGGCGTATCGCGCCTTCCGCCGTTGGTGGCGGCGGAACTCGCACGTGACCCCCCGAAGTCCTCTGGCCGTCGCACCTCCAGTCTTATATGCGCCTGCGGCTGACGCGCATGCAGCCTCTGTACATTCTTCTTCTATAGATACCCTAGTTTAGGCACGGTCCTTGATTTGCTCCGCTAGTCTTTCCTTCGTGGGTTGCCTCTGCGTACGCTGTGTCTTTCGCCGCGCGACAGCTTACGTGGCTGGCTGGCGTTGCCTCGTCTTCATAATCGTCCTTCGAGTCTCTTCTACGCATAGTTCAAGTGCGACTGCCTTCCTCTCTCACTTTCCAGCCAGTCTGCCTTTTTCTTTTCACTTGCCTATCAGCAAGTTCAACCCCCAGCAACTGTTCGGACCGAATACTGAAACTGGAACATCGATCCGCAGACTGTCAGCGAAACGTCAGGCAGGACCCGCAACATGCGGGAGATCGACGCGCACTTTGATGCGTACGAACATCTCAAGCATCTACCGCGCGATGGCGAAGCACTACATATGCTTCGAAAGGCAGCTTCTATGGTCAAGCCTATGATGAGGAAACGAGGCTGGAAAGTTGGCACACTGGCTGAATTCCTTCCTGATGAACCTCAGCTGCTAGGTACGACTGTGGCTAAACACGAAGTACCTACGACTAAGACTGGGCAGGGTTGAACATCAATAGAACAGAGAGGATACTGATTAGGTTGCGCTATCACCATGATTCAAGGCAATTCTTACCCATGGAGCAGATCACAGATACTTTGCTGCATGAGCTTTCGCATATCATCTGGGGTCCACACGACCATAACTTTCACAACCTTTGGAATGAGTTGCGCGACGAGCATCAATCTTTGGTCTCGAAGGGCTATACTGGTGATGGTTTCCTATCACAAGGCCAGAAGCTTGGAGGGAAGCGGATACCACTAGACGAAATGCGCCGCCAGGCTCGGATATCAGCAGAAAAACGAAAGGCGACTACAAACCAGAACGCAGGCGGGCGTCGATTAGGAGGGGGGCTGAATTCCCGCGGCGTTGATATGCGCAAGGTCATCGCCGACGCCGCGACAAGGAGAACCAGTATCACAGAAGGCTGCGCAAGTGGCAGTTCCGAAGCCGGAAGGCTACGCGATCAACAAGCACAAACTGGATTCAGGACAAAGGCCGATGAAAACGACGCGAACGATCTAGCAATCGCGCAAGCTCTGCAGGAGCTCATGGAGGAGGAGGAGATGATCAAGTTGGAAGAGTTGTGCGCACCCAACGGAGGGGGAGGATTGGCCTGGGATCCTGTGAATGGCCTACAGTTCGACACTGACCCTCCTTCGTCGCGAACACCAACCCCGAAGCCAATACCTTCTCGAAGCGTGTCTTCGACTATCGCAGGACGACCGTTGTCGCGCTTAGTTACGGAGAACGCCGCCAGACGACCTACATCATTACCAAGCTCTCGTCGCCCGTCGTCTCGCCCCATATCACAGGAGGAGGAAGCCATTCGTAACAGGCCGTTGCCACCTTCGCCCCCCGAACCGTCACCAGCTTCACTCGCCGTCCCCACGGACCCGGACAAATGGGCCTGCCCTCAATGCACGCTGCATAACCCGCTTGACTTTCTCGCATGCGGAGCCTGTGGTCTCGAGCAGCCGCCACAGCCAATCCCGCAAAATCAGCGCTACGGTTCCTCTCATCATCCGGCCAGCTTACCAAAGCCACCCCCTGCAGTAGGGCTTAGAGGTGCCGGTGCTACGCCTTTCGAACCTGCCAAGGGACGGATAGGCTGGAATTGCCTCAATTGTGGGACTTTCATGGAGCACCAGTGGTGGACCTGCTCACTTTGTGGGAAGATGAAGGACGAGTCGTGAATACGAGAAGAACGCCGGTCCTCCTGGATGACCATTCCATCTCCACTCTACTGATGAATTCGGCCGAGAGTCACATCCGACAAGACAAGCCACAGATCTGTCACGTGCGACGCAGCTTGCTATAGTGTCAATGGCACTTTTGATGATCCTACACCGAGAAAGGCGAGGTAAACATCGCCCATTGTGTTTGCGGTTCTGGCCTAAGAAAGTCGGTCCAGTCCACAAGTCCTGCTTGCCGGAGGTGACTGAAAGCGATTATCTTTCTATCACCGCGCACACCGCACGAAATTACCAGATGTTTTGATATTCATGTCGGAGGCATATACCTGATACGCGCCTCTATTATGGTACATTGAACGCACAGCCAGCGGGTCAGCAGAGCATACATACCCCTTTTGTTATTAGATCCAGCCCTCAAATATTCTGTTCAGACCATCATCAGAGCCCCTCTCCCCTCGTAATAACCACATCCGTTGTCCTCATAATTCCGCCATTCCTAATACTCTCCCTCCGCGCCAATTCCCTCTCCCTGCGAATATCAAACGCGCCCCCATGTTCCCTTAGTATGCTTTCGTCGCTGTCGCCCGCACGCTTCCCCCAGTCCTTATCCCCAGTGCTCTTTTTGCTGAGACTGCTCATCGCGAATGACTGTCCTTCTCCATCCCCTTCGTCGTGCTTCATGTACCCTGTAGACTTGTACGGCGTGGCGAGTGCGGAAGTGCCTGCGCGGCTGCCGTAGGAGCCGAGGGTCGTGCGCAAGGAGGTGAAGAAGCGGGCGAAGAGGGGCTTAAGAGTGGGCAGATTGGCGGCAGTTATGCCGACATTCATTTCGACTCTTGATCACGGAGTGCGTTAGATTCGCATACCGACACTGACGAGAAGCAGGAAGGAAAGGGAAATGACTCACTGCTGCCAGATATAGTACCAGCTCCCGTTCCCGGTGAAGTCCATCTCGTCAAAGAAATGGTACTGCATCGGCGTCTTGTATATCGCTGTAGCAGTCGCCAGCAACCCGAGCGCCATGCAAAATGACAGGCCTAGCTTCGTTTGAACGTTGACCTGGAGTTTCCACACGATGGGGATGGGGAGAAGCGCGAAGAGGAGGTCCGTTGCTATATTGACGGAGGAATTGAACACGCCGATGTTCTTGAAAATGCTGATTGGGTAGCACTTTGCGTTGCTGTTCGCGCGAGTTGGTCAGCCATCACATTCAGGGATATCTAGGACCCACGTACCCTAGCGGCGGCTTCAAACTCAGATCGTACGCCGCGCGCACCGGAATACACTGGAAGATGATCGCCATGGTACTCCCAATCGTAAACGCGACCAGAAATACGAGCGTCGCTATCAAAAACGTGCGCCATCGCGTCCGATCCGCCAGTCTGAGCAGGAAAAAGCCGATCGAGAGCTTGATGAAGGAGTACGCGAAGATGATGAGGATGGCGTAGACGTAGACGTATTTAAAGAATGCGGGCATGTTGGCGAGGGGAAAGGCGAGACCGGAGAGGTCGAAGTGGCGGCCGAGACCGAGGGTTACGACTTTTATGAAGAGGCCGGTTGTGGTTATGGAGAGGGCCATGGCGATGAGCATGAGCCAGTCTGGTAACGTTAGACAGCTAGAAGGACCTGCATGGGTTGAGGTTTCTGGTTTGGGGGAAAAGGGCTTCTAAGGGAGTGGAACAGAGCGTATCGATGGATCGTCGCGATCCGTGTGAATTGTAGATATGAAAGGGGGATGTACCGTCGATACCGAACATCTTCAGCATGAAGACTCTCACGTATATCCTCAAGATCATCGTGAGCGCCGCAATGCCGAAAAGTGTGCAGTCAATCGCAAGCAGCGTCGGGCCATGGTTTTCTGCCAGATACTCCGGTGATGGGGGCGGCCCCGACGGAGCCGTCCAGCTCATGTTTTCTTCCTCCTCCGCAACGATTCGACGTGGATGCCGTAGGGTACAATCTTCACCAAGATCCGTTCACCTGGTAGGCAACAACCTTGTGCCCCGCGCGATGCAGGAACAAAAATGATAACAAGACAAGAGAACCGATCGCTGCAATAGCACCGACGTGTTGCCTATATAAGGAAGTCGATCAACTCGTGTGGTATCCAGTATATAGCAAGCCAGGTACTGCGAGGAAGAGGATTGGCTCAGCGGGCCGGCCAGCGGGAGTGAGCGCGCTAGATTACCACTTCGCTTGCAGTACGCAATGTATGGTGTGCAACTCTCTGACTCTTGCAACGATTCAGGCAGGGCTCCTGGAAGGGTAGGATGTCACATGCATACGAGCGAGCATCGTACACAGGGTTCCAGAGCGGTGGAGCGTATGTGGAGAATACCGTCCAGTTCCCGGGTACGTATCGCCGCGGAAGGGTACCAGGAAAATATTTGCAGACGAGGTGACGGGCGTGCAGGATGAGGGACTCGGATACGAAGAGATCACTTATGCACGGACTTGCCGTGATGGATATACTGCAGAGTCTGTGGGTGCAGTCGGTTGCGCTCGTTTCGCCACTCGGGGGACAGACGAATGAGGATGTATGCTCGTATGTAGTGCAAGGAGTCTGTAGGGTCATTTTACACGCGAGGGAGATCTGATACTGGCTATGGCGCGGGTGAATGCACTGCCCTAGATCTCCCCCGCCCAGCTTCAGCATGGTTGGGTATTGCAACCAATGAGTTGGTATTGCGCGTCGTCTTCCTCACGTGTAGATCGAGGTCGCATGGCCGGTTGTGTGTAACCGGGTGAATGCCGATATTGCGCATGATCGGGAGGGCATCATTTGCTTCACCATGGCAAAGGAAAGGCTCGCAATGAACAACATCGAGGGAATTCCTGGAGCTCGTGCTGCTCAGCTGTATCTGTGAGGTCTCGATCAAACAGTCCCCGCTCAGGCCAGTGACACGAGTGAACCCGTCAGCATCCCCGCTCAACGAGAGATTGCACATCGCGGACGCTGCCACGCTTCCCCGCTCCGACTGTAATTCAAGCTTCTCCGCGTGATATTATGCAATTGCGACCTGCGATCATAGTCCTATTGGTAGGGTTCCAGGCCTTGCGAATACTAAGCATCGGTGATCCCAGGCTCCCAGGGACCCAGTGGGCTGCATCGAACCTTATTTACCTCGCACGCAGAACGGCGCGACCGGGTACACCGCATTTACTTGGTCAAAACACCACTTACTGAAGGACTTGATGTCAGTCTCTGCACTTGTCGAAGAGATCAAACCAGGGAGTCGGTCCCAGGAACCAGAAATAGCATCAAAAACTGATTGCAGGACGCGGGACAGGAGATCTCATGGCGACAGATGCGCAACAACTGTTGTTTCGTTCTAGATGCTGGAAACCACCTCAGGGCCCAAAGGCTAAATTTACATCGCTCGCGAGTTGGTGACCGTAATGTCAGGGAAGCTGAAATCGAATGTTTGTTGTGAGCCTATGCAAGAACGGGTCGGTAGCTGAATCAGGTCCGTACACCGTGTGAAGGGATTAACATTTAATGATGAGACCTGGACGCATGCGCGGAGCGTGGTGCAACCTCGTGAGGCGGCGATGCGATACCGGAAAAGATGAATGTAGCCAATGGCGCAAGATCAAGCCATTGTTCCTGGGTAGAGGTTTCGGGCCGTCCCCCGCAAATTCACGACTCGCACGCTCGCTACTGCCGTCACAGCCTAGCCTACCCGAAACACACCACTGGCACAGTCAATCAGCTGAACTCTTTCTCGGAGGCAGCTTGATTTCTCCTGATACCTGCCATCAGTTGGTCAAGATATTCGAATATTCGTACGCGTTTCTTTGTGGTGGCACAGTCTCACAAGCGAAATTTCTCCAACTTCCTAATCCGGGCAAAGTAGTCGTATTCACCCTGGCCCAGTAATGAATTCGTTCGCCCAGACGGAACCTACATTTGACAGCCGCAGAAGTGACAGGCGCTTGGACGGAAGCCCCACCTCCGCGCTTGACGTCCAGTGAGACCCTGCATGGTTGAGAACCTAGGACCACTCTCACCACCAACCAGGCGTTGTCAGCCCCCCGAAAGATGGTCTTTTACCGTTGCTGCCTGCTCCTATTCGGTCACTAGTCAGAGAGCTGGGTTTTCAAATAGCGCAAATTCCAGTAACCGGCATTGTCGCTCTTCGACTGACCGCGACCATAATGCCGAACGCCAGGCTTGCGTACACAGTGGACCCTGAGTCGTGGACGAAGGGCCCAGAAATCGGTATTTGAAGCGTGTTGCGTGCATCCTTTAATCTCTGCGCGTCTCTATGTCTTCCATCCGCCTATAGTATCTCCGTGTTAATCCTGGGCCTCGAGTTCGGTCGTGCCGCACGCCTGTACACGAACTTAACCGCGCGCCCGCGCAGTACCTCCTCAGCCTCCCACAAGTCGATGAACTTTATTTTCTAATTCTCCTGTTCACCTGCCCACCTTCCTTCCGGCAGAAACGGAGAGACCTCACCGCCAGCGATGCGGACAGCTGCAGTAGTAGGGGCGATCCTGCTTGCCCCTGCAGCCTTCGCTGCACCCCAGACTCTTACCACAAGCGAAGAGTACCTAGACTACTCAGTGCTCGATACAGCTCCAGCAAGCTCAAATGTGCTGCAAGCGGACGTCTTGGCCTCTGCAGCAGCTATTAACCAGCAAATTTACCAGTCGATCAACAACCCTACGCAATGGAGGAAATGCAACCGCAATAACGCCATATACCGCCGCGAGTGGTCAGTTTCTCGTGCCTCAAATTGATGCATGGTGGCTGACATGACCTAAACATGACAGGGCCGCTTTCTCCACTTCCGAGAAGAAGGACTATATCACGGCAGTGCAATGCATGTCGAAGCTGCCTTCAAAGACGCCTAAAGAGAAGTGTCCAGGATGCCAGAATCGCTACGACGTATGTCGTCTTTGTGCTCGCAATCTGATAGGTTCACAACGCTAACACCTGTCTCAATAGGACTTTGTCGCAACCCACATCAATCAAACTTTCTCGGTAATATGCGGCAGTCCCCACCTCCTGAAACCTGGCTGACGGATCTAGATCCACAATACAGGGAACTTCTTAGCTTGGTCAGTAGCATCTTAATGCAAGAGGAATATGTTGAACTGACCTGGTATCCCGCATCTAGGCACCGCTACTTCACCTGGGCGTACGAGCAGACGCTTCGCAAAGAGTGCAACTACAAGGGCTACCAGCCTTACTACAACTGGCCTCGCTGGGCGAGGAACCCTGCAGGATCTCCAGCCCTTGATGGATCTGCCACTTCCATGGGTGGAAACGGTCTCGGAGGAGATCGTTGCACGAACCAGACCTTCTATGGGATACCCACACAAGCCCAGCCGCTAATTGAAATCCCCCACGGAACCGGTGGAGGTTGTGTCGACTCAGGCCCGTTCAAGGACTGGAAGGTTAATCTAGGACCTGTCTTCACGGATGTGACTTGCACGCCTGCCAATCCTGAGACAAACTTCACCAACGGTCTAATCGGCCTCGGCAAGAACACTCGCTGCCTAAGGCGCGATATCTCATCGTGGACTTCGAGCCAGTGGACCAACGATCAACAGGTGACCAAACTGCTGAAGAGCAAGGATATGAAGACCTTCTGGTACGACATGCAGGGCGGAGAGAATCCTTTCTCCAATAACTTCATGGGTGTGCACACCGCAGGCCACTTCACGACAGGTGGTGATCCAGGCTCGGATTTTGTGGCATCGCCTGGTGATCCTTGGTAAGTAACGCATCTTTAATTTCGCGTTGCTCTTCGTACATGCTTACTGAGTCCTGTAGGTTCTTCTTCCACCATGGCCAAATCGACCGTGTATGGTGGACATGGCAGAACCTCGACCCTAAGAACCGTATTAACGCGATATACGGTACAGTCTTCCTTGCGGATCCCACCGCGGCCAACGCTACACTTAATGATAGCATGAACCTGGGCTACGCGTACCCCGGCACTGTCACTATTAAAGATGCAATGAGCACCCTTGCGGGCCCTTTCTGTTACGCGTACATATAGACGTAGAAAGACACGTCACTCTATAGAGAGGTAATGTTTTTGTAGATAGATTATGGGAATAATACAGACAAGGTTTATAGGTTACTCGAACTGCGCATGTTCTTGCATTGTGGTACTGGCGTATAGGTAAATGTTTCGCATGTTCACAAGTGGGCTGTATTGTCGTATTTTTACGATGTTGGGTGTGATCCCTGCTAATTTGCTGTGTTGGGTTTGTAAATTCGTTGCGTTTGCCTCTGTTGAAGCTGCTATAAGAACAGACTCTTCTGCTAGAGTGTGCTTTCTCTTTGCATTAATAACCTTTAGATCAAATTCCACTCAACTAAGTATTACAAATCATTGTGTGGTGTTGCGACAGTGACGAAGTTCACTCGAAACGAGGCCCCACCCGCGCCACAGTAAGTGGCGCGCATGACGGTCAAATCGGAAAACTGGTTTTATCCCCGGCGAAACCGCAGATCTCAAAATCTCACTCGCCTCACTCCTCTTTGTATCTATCAACTGAAGTACTAATGCCTCAATTCGAAAGCAAAGTCTACGCGCCGGATCAATATGATGACGTCATACTGGGCGCCCGTGGTGCCTGTCCTTGAAGATGATTTGGCTCACCAATTGCTTGTGGATGGGCCGCCGGCTATCGTCGCCTTGCTTATTCCAGGGATGTCGATGTACATGAGTCTATATGCATTAGCAGGAGGATGGAAATGGACAAGCAGGGCGTTGGTGCTACCTACGCTACTGCTCTTCTGGGCGAGCATTGAGATTGCGCCAGTGAGGTGCTTGGCGCTTCGTGGAGTATTCGATTTCGGGAGTACGTAGAGAGCCGACAATTTTGGATTTGCAAATGCTGACATCCTGTAGTTGCGATTGGCCTCATGAAGTTGCTCGAACTACATGTGCTGGCCTGGAAGAATCAGTTGCCAAAGTACACCAGCGGCACACCTCCAGGACCATCAATAGTAGCACTACTCCTACTCACTGAGTTGCGCTACGAATCGTTCTCACCGAACCCAATTAGACTGGCACCATTACCTCCGTATCCCTTCCCGCGCTCCCCGGAAAAGAGGAGGCTTTTCTACTCAGAACCTGCTCAGCTTATCATCCATATTGGTATGTTCCTCGTCATGCAAAGCCTACCTCAATACGCGCCAGTCAAAGCGTTTGGCGTTCTTCTGAGCATCTGGATCATCTTCACCACTTGCGAGCTCGTGCTCCGCTACAAGACTAGCCCGCCGCTTTTTGCACCCATCTATCTTGCCGACAGTCTCGCAACCTTCTGGACCGAAATATGGCACAACGCCTTTGCATCACCTTGCCGCACACTCGCGTACAACCCAACGATGTGGGTGCTTGCCAAGGTCGGATTCCCTCGGCATATTGCGCGATCACTCGCTGTCATCGCCTCGTTCGGTCTGATGGCTGCCTTCCATGCAGAGATCATGTCACCGCTTCTACCGCCAGAGGGCAAGAAGCGGATTGGGCTTTTCTTCGTGCTCAACGGGATCTTCACAGTTACCGAGGTGGCTGTCTGGGGGAAAAGGAGGGATTGGCGGCGCGCGCTGATGGCTTGGATTATTGAGCTTTCGCTCGCGAGTTGGGCGGTCCAAACAGCCCAGGTAGCTGATGGACTTCTGAACGCGGACTGGAGAGGTCTGTGCCGGCCCAAGATACAGTGAGACTCGTCTCTGTAACTGCTTGTCACAGCAATATCTCTCTCATAATCACCTTCAAACAATTGACTAATGTCTGATCTGAGTTGGATACTGGCGGTGTCTCGAATGTAAGCGAGTAACGCATCAGTTACTATAGGAAATAGTGTTGATGATCGAAGGCTATCAACGTACAGGGAAGAGATAACAGAATCTTCCATCTGCGCCCAAACAAGGTTATCTTGGTATCACTGAGAGGTCACTTATGCACGTGGGGTTCAGGACCTAAAACGACAGAGCTGAAAGATTGACCTAATGACGTAGAACGTATATATAGTCTCTTCTCAGGAGGCTCGGACCAGCCCACGGTTGACCTAGGTAATCGCCCAGAGTCAACCGAGCGCACTCATGCGAGACGCAGTCGTACGCGGCTTGCCAATTCTCATATTGGCCAGCGATCTTGTGGCAAACCTTGCTTGTTACCCGGAAATACCACTGAAACCATGCGCTGTATGTCTCGAACGGCAACGGCGAGGGACATTATCAGACAGACTAGATGTCTTTCTGTCCTCAGATGACGAAGAGATGCTGATAGTTTTTGTTTTTGGTGAGCTTTCTCTCTAATCTTATCCTTCGCGGTATTTCCACTGATGCGATATTGACGTTCGCCCATCGAGAAGTTCCGAAACTACTCGTATCGTAAGACGTCGCTTGTACATCGACGAAGCGCGAACCTTTCGGTATTACGATTTTTTGCGGGTTGGCGTCTGAGCAAGTCAGTGTTAACCTGAATGCACAATGGCGACGCTTACCGCTGATAGTGTCCTTGCGAACAATCTTCGTCTCATTTCTCTGTTTGTTGTAGACAAGCACTCTCTTCTCTTTCTCCGGGAGGCCTACGTGGTTTTGCAACCTTGAGTCGGTAGTTGAGGATGTAGGAGTTCGTGATTGGTCCATTACTTCGTCTGATTGTTTTAGGTTACGACTTCGTTCAAAAGTATGATAACTGGGGTGCAGAGCCTCGTCTGACATGTGGGACTGTCGACTTTAAGCATTACCCTTCTGCAGAAGGCCGAGGATGCGCCACACGCGATCTAACACGTTTTTCTGATACCGTGACCAATTGTGTGCGTCACGGGCGTTACACCAAAGGACACAGCCACTGTGCGAGGCCTAAGGCGCCAAAATACGAGCCTGGCGCACCCGCATGCCCTCATCGCCACCACATAATTTCCCTGCGTTTGCCGGTAGTTCGCCGATCATGCGAGCTCAATATCGTGTTTTCGGTCATTCGAATGTCGCGCGCCTCCACCTCGTATAGAAATATAGGCGTGTGACTACCTTGTTTTCTTTTGGAGCGCGTTCAGCCGTCCTGACTCCTATCCCTCCATGCTCGGACACAGTAGTAAGAACATTTAATCCAAACCTCTTTAGAGAGAACCCACTAAGATATGCGTATGTTCCTGCGCACATCATCATGCGTATCGATTTTTGGTGCTATTAGCACTAGGAGGCACTCGAATTTTGGAAGACACGGTGTACAGACAGCAGTTGAACTCGCAAGCTGAATAGCAAATCCGGAGACCTACCCAGCCTTGCATCTGACCATCCCTTCATGCCACAGAATCAATAATCTTCTTAATCCGTCGTATGCGCCCCCTAAAGAGATCCCCCAGGCCTTGCGAACAGTTCGTGTGGCGTAGTATGATGTGATGTGGACACTTATGAATGAATCATACTGGTCAGTGATAGCGAGGGCTTGCATGATGGATGCTCAGCGCCAGAGAGGCTCAATTCCAGCCTCCTTCGTCTTTCACAGCCTGGAGACGGTTCAGATGATAAAGAGACATGACCACTGATGAGACAATGAAGGTGCACAGCCTATTATCTTTCTCGAGGTTTTTGTTCAATATTCAGAATGGCAGATGTCGAAGTTACAACGGAGGGACATTCCCTTGCGCTGAGACCAGATAGAAATCAGGCTGAAGCCTCTTCTTGGCGGTCTTCGGTTCCCGCAAGATCGGACGCCGGTCACTCATCGACATCGCGAGACTCACGACCTGCACATCTATCTGCCGATCTGCATCGGGAAGATCCGTGGCAGCCAATTGTTCTCAGTCTAGGTAAGATTTGGTCTTCCAATTTATATCTGACATATTTTGGATTGTCATTCATCCGAACAAATGTGTACTAACTTTGTGTAGACG
Source organism: Paraphaeosphaeria sporulosa (assembly GCF_001642045.1). Taxonomy (NCBI): domain Eukaryota; kingdom Fungi; phylum Ascomycota; class Dothideomycetes; order Pleosporales; family Didymosphaeriaceae; genus Paraphaeosphaeria; species Paraphaeosphaeria sporulosa. Next base: position 3,339,161 of record NW_017253362.1, on the reverse strand, counting down.
GTGGTGGTATAAGGGGATTATCCTCTCTGTACATCCTTCAGCATCTAATGCAGAAGGTCATGATAGAGGAAGAACGTCAGGAAAGGGAATCAGTTCCGAACGAATTAGATGCGTTGGCTGCGAGCTCATCAAATCAGTCACATAGCGCGGCTAGGGAGCGCAGTGCGAGCGATCAACATCAAGATTTGCGGCCTTGCCACTACTTCGATTTCATGATTGGTACTAGTACCGGAGGGTAAGTCACCGAATCCCGAATGACCTAGAAGGAGATGTTAATGCAAAACGTTAGCTTGATCGCAGTATTGCTTGGGAGGCTTCGACTTGACATTGACACCTGCATTCGTATCTATGAACAGATTGGGACTTACATCTTTGGTAGCCGGAGATGGTGGGGCCTTTTGACAAAGTATGATCACAGAAGGATGAAAAGGGCCATCAAAAAGGTCCTCCAGGTGTATTGCGAGGAGCACGCTCAAAACCGTCAGTGCAGAGGTGATGATCTGCTTAGGCAGTACGACTTCTCCCACCACGATGGACCCTATAAGAATCATAGCTGCAAAGTGTAAGCGATGAGGCATAACGATATTGAGACTGGAGCAAGGTATGCTGACCAAGCCGAACTAGAGCATTGATGTCCATACGTGAGGGCGATCGAAGACACCATACGCAAGACAAACAGTACTTATTCCGCAGCTACGACCATGTCAAGGCGCCACCAGAACAGTACAACCGTTCTAACGATCTCGAGTTGAACCCAGGAACAGTACAGGATAATGCAACGACCATCTGGGAAGCCTGCCGTGCAACTTCAGCAGCACCACTCTATTTCAACAAAATGACCATCCGCGGCGTGCGCTACATGGATGGCGGTGTCGGTGCAAATAATCCCGCTGGATACGCTCTTAATGAGGCCCAACAGATGACATCCCGTGGTGGTAAAGCAGACAGCAACCGCAAACCGGCCGCTCTGATCAGTGTTGGCACGGGCCACAAGGATCCACAATCACGCTTTCGGAATATTTTCGACATCATCACTTGGGCGCGGAAAAGAATCACTGACACCGAAGAGGCCCACATAAACACTGAAGGCAGGTGCAAAGAGCTGAATGTTCCTTACTGCCGCTTCGATGTGCAGGAAGGCCTGTCTAAGATGAAGCTCGATGAATGTCGGCAAAAGAAAGCCAAGAAAGTAAAGAAGGACGAAAAGGGAAAGATGGCTGTCAATGGTGACACAGCAGTAAAAGCGAATGGCGACACCACAGGTACAGCCAGTCCTAAGGCTGGTCATGCCACCGCCGGAAAACCACTCTTCAACACCTGGCAACCGGATCGATACGAGTACGTCACGTACAAACGTATCAAGGAGGATACGATCAAGTACTGCCAGAATAAAGGGGGCTCTCATGACAGCCCTGTAGATGTTGACGCAGAGCTCACAAAGGCAGCACAGCTCTTGGTGTACTATAGGAGGAGAAGAGAGGAGCTGACCCCCGAGGCCTGGACTCGTTTTCGAGATCACCCTTATACTCGAATAACGAGTGTTCAGAGGAATGCCAATAGCGAGGCAGCAGTTGCGACTGAGGCGACGATGTAAAGTCTAACAGTTGTTTCGTGGTTCTCTTCCGTCTTCCATCAATTTTTCTTCCCTAGGTAATTCTGTCGTCTTTCTGGTCAACAGTCATTCTCGTTCGGTATTGATCTCGATTTCATTCCTGCGTAAACATTGCATGTGTACAAGCGCTGATATATTCTGGGTTTCTCTCTTGATAGATTAGACTGTAATTTTATGAACGCGTCCAGGACCATGGCCTTCGGGCAGGCAGCGATGACAGCAAATCAATTCCACGTATGGCGTCCTGCTGTGATAGATGGCGTACTTTGTTGCTGCGGAGAGTACTCCTAGACTGAAATGAGGATGCTCAAATGTATCGTATTGATTAATGAGGACGAACACAACAGCATGCGTCTGTGACGTGGGGAGGGGAAAAGATCACTGCTCGGACATGGGGTAAGCTGCTTGTACTACTTCGGTTAGGCTATCCGCGTTTTAGGTGCTGCTCACCTCACCTCCGCCGGCTTTTCCTTTTGCACCACACCTGCACCTCCAAATGGACAAAATACTGCTGGCGCACCACCATATACGAGCACCCGAAACGTGGCTGGGCTGCGTTTGATCCTGCTCCTCTCGTTCGTCGCTTATTCGAAGCCACCGGATCTCTTGTAATGCGGAGTCGTGGCACGGAAATTCGTACAGGACAGTAAGCCAGACACTGCGCGCACCGAAGTCCGATCGGTCAGGTCCCAGCCAAGTCGTTGGCAACTCCCTGACTTCAACTCTCCTATCGCGCTTCTTCCTGTATGCTACTATGAGGCGTAGGCCGCGAGTGCAGTCCGGATACTCTTCCAGGCCAATAGCGACAGAATGAATTATCTTTCTGTGAAGAAATACCGGCCCCACGTTGTCCGCAGCATATGCTCTGAAGCATATTTCCTGAATGCAGTAGAGCCTGCGCTAGACATCCGCCTTGGTCCCAACGGATGTGAGCATGCGGAACCTAAGCCCGGGTAGGTTTGTAGTCCGCATGGGATACCTAACACCAAACACACATGCGATTGGTGTACCTGTACCAATGTAGTGCGAGTGCGGAAGCGACCGCAGTCCATCGTGGAGGTAGGTAGCAGTTTATAAGATTGCGTGTATCCGCTGGATCCACCGCATCATCCACACCAGTCTTCTACTTCTTTCTGCTACGATCAGCATCACTGCCTTTGACACTTTTGTCGTCCATTCTTTATACACACACTCGTTTCACTATGCTTCAATCATCCCTCTTTTTGGCCCTGGCTGGCCTTGCCTCTTTCTCTACCGCTGCTCCTACTGCCCATAAGCGTCAGGCTGCTGGCAAGCGTGGACTTGCTTTTGCGAAGAACATGCAGGATAAGGCTACTATGTTCACTGGTTCTGGTCAGGTGACTTGGGCCTACGACTGGGAAGCTCGCGCTACTGATGCTCCAGGCTTTGGCGTCCCTGGTGTGGAGTTCGTTCCCATGTTGCACGATGGCGGTGCCATGTTCGCCGGTGCTTTCCCTGCCGACTGCCAGGGTGCCCTTGATGCTGGTGCCAAGCACATCTTGAGCATCAACGAGCCTGACATCTGCGGGTGAGTGATTGACATGCAACTGATTGAAGCTACTAGAGCGCCCGCTAATCACGAACAGTGAGGGCACCGGCGGCACCTGCATGAGCGTCACCGACACCGTGAACGCCCACATGAGCTTGATCCAACCCTTCGCCGACGCCCACCCCGACGTCACCATCGTCTCTCCGGCCTACAGCAACGCCGGTGTCGAGACCATGAAGGAATTCCTTGGCGCCTGCAGCGGCTGCAGAATTGACCACATCGCCACCCACTGGTATGGCCCTGCCGACGTCGAGGCCTTCAAGGCCCACGTCATCAACGTCCACAACTGGACCCAGAAGCCCATTTGGGTCACCGAGTTCCAGGCCCAGTCCGGCGACCAGGAAGCCTTCATGCGCGATGCCATTGCTTGGCTCGACAGCCAGGACTTCGTCTACCGCTACGCTTACTTCTCGGTCGAGGTCTCCATGACCAACGGCATGTCGCTCAACAACTTGGGCAGCATCTTCTCTTCGTAAATGGGTCCGGCGTTATCAAAAGAACGCTTGAGTACGCGGAGGACACGTGATATTGGGGCCTCAACTTTTCGATTCTTGGCTCGGATGTGGTTTTAGACTATAGGTTTTATTGATGAAGGTATGGCTACATGTACCGTTGCAATTTTGATACCAATGTACTGTTTTGAACAACCTTGCTTTCATCATGCGCTATGCAACGCTTATTAGTCCATGGGCGGTCATCTACATAGGCAGAGAAACAGCTCGTGATAAACCGTTGACGGCACCCAAAACTTGAGACTGTTCGAGCTAGCTTCAGACCGTGATTTTAAGTAATGGCAGAGGATCTTGGGCGTCTCTGAGAGTTATAGCGGTGACACTAACTACGAAGTGGTATCTCATCAAAAAGTAGATAATCTGGAGACAGTCGTCTAATCGCACAAAGACGCATTGTAAATTTGGACGTCTACATGTCTGGAAGGTTGCTGCAATTACGGACAGTCAAGGTCAATTTGCAGAACTTCCAAAAGCTTAGCCACTCGCGCGTATACTGCAACTCCCGTGCAAAAGACTAATTCATACCCATATCCAACGAAACGCACCTGAGAAGCCTGTCACGACCCCAGCCATGGGGCTAGCAGAAGCCTTCATACCGGAGCGACAGCTCACCCCGTAAGACGTCAACCCTCACTCAAACCGGGACAGAAGAATAACCGAGTCCGTACTTGTCTCCAACATTGCTACTGCTAGCACAGCAGGCCTGACAATCCCAAAAAAATCCGGAAGATCCGCCAGTTGGGAGGCTTGAGTAAACCGCAAAAAGATGTGACCCACACCTGATTCGAACAGGTAACCTTCAGGAAGTTCCAATGAATTCATCTGGAATCTGACGCGCTACCGTTGCGCCAGCGGGCCATGAGCTGTTACCCTCTTTTTTGGATGTAATTGAATTCAAGTAATAAATATATATTTCCAATGAAAGGGAGAATTCTTTGGAGGCGAAGGGACATTTTCGAAAATGCGATTCTGGGCACTTTAGCTTGGGTTCGCTTTCCGGTCCACTAGAGCATGCCTAGATGCTGAGCTATGAGTCATATGAACTCGCTTATGAGGCTCCAACCGGACCCACTATCTCTCCCTTTAGCCCGCTCGTCGAGATGGCCGGCGAAAAACGCGTATTGTTCTTGGTGACCATTAAAAACCAAGGATTGAAAGCCAAAGAGCGCTAATCGCACCATATCATTTGGAGGCGCTAAAAAGGAAAAGAGACGCAGGTGTCGTTGCACGGGATGGCGAAGTCCACGAGTGCTGTATTACAGATGAATCACAAAGAGATAAATAAAAATTACTATGACGAAGCAAGCAATAATTGGTATCTATTGTATACATCAAATTAGGAAAGAACCATTTGGAAATTACCATGCAGAAAGTGCGACCACCGGCATCGCTGAAAAAGCGCAAGAAAAAGTCACGACGATTGATTCTTCGGCAACGCCTGCTGTGATAGCACTTGAAGTCTCGATACTGACTCTTGCAATGCAATGTACACGAGAACTGGTGTGTTGGATGGATTGTAAGATGCTCGCCAGCATTTGGCCCAGGACATACGACACGTACGAGGAACAGCGCCCACACAACCCTTCAATTATCTGCGCCATACAAAGCCTGCCACAAGCCGATGTGCGCTTCAACTTCGCACACAGCAGCTCTCACATCAAGGGATCCGCTGTTGGAAAACCCTGCCTCTTTATCTAGGGCACGATGGCTTCGCATAGCCAGCTACAACTCCTGCAAACATTCAGCTTCTCCCAGGAACCTGTTACGATATTTCGGCACTGGCTCACACTCCGACATATGCTCCAAATGGTACAGCACGTGATTAAAACCGTCTTTCTAGCCTGGACTTACATCTTTCTGGATAATTGAGAGAAATTGCGTATACACCATTAAACGATATGGAAGCTTTTCAGAGAGATCGCCTATCAAGTTCTGGTCTTCCCAATACCTCAGGAAGAGCGAGGCACAAATCTACTTGAGAGATAGTATTATACTTGACATAAGAAGGAACATATCCGATAGAAGCAGAGGTATTATGCGCTGAGGAACGTAGAAGGGTATATTGGTTGCAGCTAAAGCACTTTCTTACACACCATGGCGTCGTGACCTCGAAAATTCGAATAAGTACACCTATAATCAACACCGTCCGCTCTTACATGCTCTCGCAATCACGCGCTTCCCTCGCCCTACTCTGATCCGTCCTCAGGCAGCTCTGCAATAACCCCCTCCACCATCTCAATAAGCTGGTCGACGTCCGGCCTCTCCCCGGGTTCAACCTTTAGACACTTCCTCACGACCTCCTTGACGTTCTCACTTATGCCCTCGCCATCCGCTGGTTTCTTCGCCCCTCTCCCCTCATCCGGAAACCTCCAGTCCCCACCCAACACGCACATGCTCAGACTACCCCCTGTCTCATCGCTGCGCGCTTCGAACGGCGATTTGCCCACCAGACAAGCGTACAGCATGCAGCCCATGCTCCAGATGTCGACTTTGGTGTCGATTACGCTGCCAGTTTTTACATCGAAGAGTTCCGGCGCACGGTAGGGCATTGTGGAGTGCTCGGCGGCGGTGTCTTGGACCTGGAGGGCGAGCGAGCGCGATGTTATCGGGGTGGGCGAGGGCGCGAGGGAGCCCAGGTCCATGAGGATGGGGTTAACGCCGTCGTCGTCGATCATTACGTTGCCTGTGGTTGTTAGCCGTCTTTCTACCTCGCGTTCTGGGAATTGAACATACCGGGCTTGATATCCCGATGCGCATACGCGCGCTCCCCGCCCGGCGCAATGCCCTCCTGCGCGAGACTCGCCTCCCCGCTCTCGAGCAGGCCCTCACCCTCCGCCTCGTCGTCATCATCGTGATCCCTATGCCGCCGCATCTCCATGGCCTCAGCTGCCTCTGCATCCGCGCGCGCGGCATCCTTCCTTACTTTCTTCGCCTTGCCCTCGCTCCGCGCGCCGCCCGGCCCCTCGCTCATCCGGTACTGGTGCATCGTCTTGAGCGCCTTGCACACGCCTAAGAACAATTGCATGAGCCGCTTCTCGGGGAACTTTGTGTGGTTGACCAGATTCGCGTTGATCATGTCCTGCAGGTTTCCGCGGCGGTAGTACGGCAAGAGGATGTACACCGTCTTGGCGCTGGGGTCTGACTTGTCCGACGCGACGCTGTAGTCGATCGAGTGGATGATGTTTGGATGCGGCGAGAAGAGCGAGTAGGCTTCTACTTCTTTGAGGGCCTGCGAGACAGATTCCTGGCCGAAGGGGCAGCGGATCTTCTTGAGGGCGAAGAGCTGCTGGTTCGCATTGTCTTGGACGAGGTAGACGTAGGAGAAGCCACCCTGTGCGCAGTGTTAGAGCGGGTGTGGGCGGGGGACTCGCAGCGGGCGGGCTTGCTTACCTCCCCGAGCAGCCGGAGTATCTTGAAGTTGCGGCTGTTTATTTTCAGGTTCGGCGAGCCGGGAAAGCACACCATGCAGTTTGTGAACGAGTATATGACGTCGAGGAAGTAGGATTGTAACGACATGGCGGCGGTGGTGCGGAAGCTGTGCGTGCGAGTGTTGCTTGGTTCTGGACAGCTATGCGGAGCTGCTAATCGACCTCCGCGCGGGCGGAGACTCAAGGGATGCGCGACACCGGGAGGTCGGTGTGTGACAGGCGAGGCGAGGCGAAAGGTGCTGTGCTGGCAATTGAAATATCTCGGCGCGTGGAGAGGAAGTGTGATCGTTGTAAGCTCGAGTTGCGCAACGGCTGCGGCCAAGCAGAGAGGTGGTTCGTTGGATGCGCCAAGATGTGTGATGAATGTGGCTGTGTTTGTCAGCCACGCGTCGCGTCTTTGGGAACCTCACAACGAAGCGCATCCGCTTTCAAACGAGCAACACATGGGAATCTGCACCTAAGATTGGAGGTATGCGGCTGTCACGGACATGTGAGATCAGTGCAATGAGAGTCAAATCGGATGCCTGACCTATAGAGCTCAAACAACAAGAAATGCATGCTGCCTCAGTGGCGGTACTCCACATTGAGTCTGGACAAGTCCCAAGATTCCATCATAGTCTGAAGCACTTCATGGTCGAAATCAGGATGGAAACTCAGATGCGAATCGTGCTCTTGCAATGTGATGTGAGTCAACTGTGGCAACCCTGAAGACACTCCCTCCCGCCCGTTTAGGTCCTCAATGAACCCGTTGAGGGCCGCGCTGCTATCAGAATAGAACCTTCTGAGCTTTGCTGATCTTGTGGAGACGAACGAGATCTATTTCTTGGTATTAGCAAATGGCCAATAGATGAGCCTGGGGTGTTCAACTTACCGTGAGATCGCTGAGTTGGGGCGGAAGGAAGGTCTCAGCACCAATCTCTGATGCCGCAGCTCCTCGCTGGAACATGTATCGGAAGGGCATAGACATCTTCTTGACCGAGGAGAACTTCGAGAAGTTCGCTGTTCGTGGGAATGGTGAAAGCATGTTGCGACGAGTTTCTACGTGCAGCTCTTCCAGAGAGTCCTGGACCGCCTCAAGCAGCGGTATCAAGGCCGTCGGCTCCATTGTCGAAGTATAAGTGTCGTAAGACTCGAGCGTGAACCTCTTTAGGCACTTCGGCATCTGAAGCAGTAGTATGAGAGCTTCATAAGCCATTGTGCCTGGTGAGCCAACGCGAAGCTCCTTGAGGGACGACGTGCGATGCTTGCGAGCCGGAAGTTTGAACGATGAGAAGCGCCCTGAAGAGTCGTCTTGAAGCTCCCGCACGCGAATGAAATCAATGCTAGGAAGCTCCATGCATTTGCGCAGTTCGTGAGGCGCCATATTGTGTTGCCACTCCACCCTTCGGATCTGATCGTGCGCGTGTTCTCGTATCCATTTCAGCGGCAACGGTACACTGTAGTGCCACGCTTTGTAGTCGCGTGAAAGGTAGCAGAACTCTCGCAGATTCGTGAGCTGGCGCGTGATTTGATTGATGGCTTGTTGCTCTTCTGGCCAGTGGATGTCTTCTCGGAGAAGGTTGAGTTCCAGCCGATGCACATGAACAACGAGGTCTGGTCGGTCGAGCAACGTTCTCAGAAACATTTTGGTGCGCGAGCCACGGACGCTGTGGGATATAGAAGCGTTCCGGACGATAAAGCGCTGAGCGATGTCACGAAATAGCTGACAAGTCAAGGCGAGATTGCACAAATCGGTCCCTTGCGACTCCAGATGAGAGAAGATTACATAGACCAGATCCACACTCAGGTCGTTGAATCTGGCCATTCTTGTAGGTTTCGTTGAATCCATAGATAAGTAGAGAAGGGTTCGGCGCAAGAGCTTGGTATTGCACCAATGGCACGAGCGGAAGGGCCTTGACCAGCAACCGGGTCCAAGTGAAGTTTGCGAAGTCGGTTCTCGATTCTGGAGCCTTTGATGGAGCAATGATGTTTCATCGTCGCGCTGAAGGGTTAGTCGTTTGAATGGGGAAGTCGCGATCGTAAGTCCTTAGTCAGCCAGCGCTGCCCCTTTAGTCCTAGTGGCTCATCCTCACTGGATTTCCAGCATCGACCGATCGAAAACGTCAGTCGCCTCCACGATCTAACATCATCTAAAGATGCGCAGATGAATCCGATGCTGTTCATACTACGACTCTCTTCTATATATTCTCTACATCTTCTGATGGCTCTGTCCCGCTAAGCTTCGTGACGCTGACAGGAGGAATTTCTTCCGCTACTTCACTATGAACCCCTCTGCCCGATCGACAGTTTTATTTGATATATCATGCTACTTCGGCGCCGCGGAGAGGGTATACTGAAGTATGGATTGGTGCCCGGTAGCGCGCACTTAACGAATTTCCTACGTTCCTGACTGGGGGAAATCGATTTGTCGCCGCTAACAAAATTAGCCGCGGGTTGTAGATGGAAACCAATCTATTTGGAAGCTACTAACGTGAACTATCACTGCATTGCCCCGGTCTTGATTCGGACGATCTTGCAACGATCGCAAAAGCGCCGAAATGAGGAAGTATATAGTTGGAGTTGACCACTGGTCGATGCTGTCGTTCTCTGCACGTTCACTACCCTCAAGATGAAGCATTTCAGCGCCGCCGCTTTGTCTCTGGCATTATTGGAGGTTGCGCAAGCTGTCCGCTTCCTAGGCCGTGTTAATCCGGCCACGAGGGAGCTGACATGGGCGGGCACTGGAGTGGCCTTTAGCTTCAGTGGATCTTCAGCAACAATCGGCTTTGAGTCTGTGACTGGTATGATACCTGATGACTACCTTGCTCTTCAAAACCGGTGCGGCTAACCTTGGAAAATGAATGTAGGTGCAAACAGCGTCCTGCTTACTGTCGATGGAAAGTCCACTGTCATTGCGAATGTCAACACCTCAAGTATTTCTACGCCAGCCGGATTGGCCAACGGCCACCATACTGTTTTCCTACGAAAGCGGTCAGAAGCACTATTCGGGAGCATCTTTGTCGGAAACGTCACGACCGATGGCTCCTTTGGAAAAGATCCCAGATCCCACCGAAAAATCGAATTTATTGGGGACTCCATCACAGTCGGCTATGGCATGGATGGCGTTCTTCCTTGCACCAATACCGCTGAACTCGAAGACAACCCCAATACATATGCTGTGTTGGCGGCCAATTCTTTGAAAGCCGACTACGACATTGTCGCCTGGAGCGGCATAGGCCTCGTACGAAACACTGCCTACGGGTCCCCTGGCGGCCCAACAATGACGAGTCGTTGGACCAAATACGGTGCCCAGGACGCCGACAACAGTTATACCTTTCCCTCGAAAGAAACGCCCGACGCCGTTGTCATCGCTCTCGGCACTAACGACTTCAGTGTTGACAACAACAACCGCCCGATTCTTGACGTCGGTAATTTCACGTCGGCAACAGTGTCTTTCATCCGCACCGTCCAGACGCATTATCCCAAGGCGCAATTCTTCCTGGTCACGTCTCCCATGCTCGGCGATGGTTACCCTGCAGGAGAAGCACAGCACACTGCGCAAACAAAGGCTTTCACTGATGCGGCTGCCCGGTTGAACGGCACGAAGGTCCATGTTGTGGATTGGCCGACACAGGGATCGGATGTCGGATGTGACTACCATCCCAACATTGCTACTAATGCAGCGGAGGCGCCAATTCTGGCATCCGCAATTGCAGAAGCGCTTGGATGGTGATGTCAGGGTCGAAGAAGAGTAAATATATTTTGGTCACGCTATAGCATTCATCGATGCGAAGAATCTTCAAATCAATAAAATACTATTCGTACAATCGTGGAGATCCACAATAACTTTGGGGTTATAAGAGCGGGGTTAGTAATGTACTCCTCGCCATATACCTAATGCAGGCTGCTTCAACTTCTTAAACGTTAGCGCTTAGTCATATTGGGGCATCGCAGGGATTTCTAACATATCGGATCATTACGACCGAGCATCATACCCGTAAGTAGCAGGGACTGCCAAGATGACTGTGTAGAAACGTGCTTTGAGCCTCGCATTATGCTACCGTACGCTTTACGTTATAGACATGGTTTGGCTGGGATCTTCATACTGCTTTCGGTTCCAACGGCGCTTTGGACTGGAGATCCGTTGTTTTACTGGACTCGTTCTTCCGTGCATGTATCCCACCGGTCAACGTTAGAATGCAGGTCTCTACTATGTTGCATGCCCATACTCCTAATGCGTACCCCAAGCATAAGCTTAAGCCATATCTTGGCCCCACCATGACGCGTTCAACCTCATATACCCATCGAATGGCATTCCTGGAAGACTGATAGCTTTAGGCCTCCGTAAACATTCTACCTGAAGTGACACAGGACTGTGTCCACGTGGTCATACGACTGCAGTTTGTTTGGCTATACCATCCACTCTTTTCTTTTCGGTGGTATTCCAACGGACCCGAGTTGATCGACACATTTTGATCTCACTGCCGAAGTCCCGCGTTTGTTTGATTTTGAAAACAGGTGCAGTACCATGGGTATATAAGGAGCCTTAGCCAGCGTCCAGATTCAGCAACCAAACACAAAGCAACTAAATCTGCCGTACAAAGCCTTCTTCCCACAATTCGCTCCAATCACCGCAACCATGAAGATCGTTTTCACCGCCGTATTCGCTCTCTTTGCCACCGTCATGGCCGCTCCCTCCGTCGAGAACGTTGGCGCAGCCGAGAGTCTCGTTGAGAAACGCTGCCTCGGGGCAGGTGGTGAGTATTGTTTCTCCTCTTGAAAAACGGCCGCTCTTAGGCTGGCTACATGAATGAGATCTATATCTTTGGCCATGTCAGCTAACCGCCTTTCTCTGAGCAGCGGAGACCAGCAACTTCAACGACTGCTGCAGTGGGCAGGGATATGCGGACCGAGGTAAGTCGGGTTGAAATATCTGTGGTAGAAGTAAATGAATACTGACACTGATCATATAGGCTGCGCGTGCACTAGGTGCTTGTGATTGAGCGGTAGTACCCATTCGATTGATAAATGTGGGAAAGTGGTTGCGCCGAGGCTGCCTGGTGCCCTTTGGGATATCTAAACGCCGTGGAAATGTAATCACAGTACAACAAAACTTCGAATAACTCATCAGAGAATGTTTTATGCGCAACTGTACGTGGAAAATGCCATTGGGAAGGACGCCGTTCCTGTGATGGACGTTGCTTAGTCATTTGCACCTGCTCCACATCAACTGCAACCTCCTCTTCCTCCGTCCTCACCCCACAGTGAAGTTCAAATCTCTTCTCAAGATTCCAGCAACACCCATGAGTGCCTGATAAGCGAATTCCAGGCGCTTCTAAGCTGACGATGGTGCCGATCTGAGAATCTGTAGTTTGAGCTCTTGGGTTGTCTCACATCGCACACGCGGCGCAAGCTTGTGCGCGAGCGAGATTGTACTGCTTGACCGCATACACTGAGCTGACAGTCCCGGTTACGATGCTTACAATCGTCAGAAGTAGCACCATCGGACCGAGCCAGAACGTTGCCCATCCTCTCAGATCCCTTCGATCGCTGAGCAACTGCCACCAATTACGAGGCGGCTCGTTGAACACTTCGATCAAACCCGTGATCTGTGTCCGCCAAACGCGGTAGTCTGCGACTTTCAGACGGCGCTCCCGATTGCAGGTTCCCAAGCCGTACAATGATAGTTTGTTCTCCTTTCGGAGTAAATCCTTGGTCGGGCCGTGACCAAATGGAAAAAGCAGGTTGAGTGTATCTATGGTCTCATGCAAGAGGTCAACTGGGTAAGGTGAGTCGATTCCTTTGGTATGATTAAGCAGACAGATCTTATGTTCATAAACGGTCAAGACGCGATGGCGTTTGTCGAGCTGCAGGTGGTCCATCAGATTGGAAGTCCATGACAGTTTTACACCGCAAATTTCAACAAGGGCGGATGCAGTGAGGCTCGGATCCAGGTCTGGACCAAACAGAATGTCCATTTTATCAGCCGGATCTTCGAAAGTGAATTGTGATTGCACCGCTTCTCTAAGTGAGATTTCTGCTGGCCATTCGAGCATTCGATAATTAGTCTTCACGACCGCCATGATACTATCGACAAGTGCCACTCTGGTCGTCAACCAAATCCGAGCCGCAAGCTCAATGGTCCGAGTCAAGATGGATTCATCCACCCCTGGAAATCGTTCTTGGCAAATGGCTAAAACTTCGTGCCGCGGTGCGCTGACGTTGTTTCTGAGCAATGGAACTAAAGCAATAGCCCCATTTACACTATCAGTCGCGAACTGTCGTTGATTCTGCTCCATATAAGAGGACTCCTGGCTCAGATAGGCGAGGAACGCTGTATATTCCTTTTGTCGGAAGTTCTCGAGGGATAGTCCAGTGTTCGCCCATATTGTGTAGATGAGCTCTAGATTGGAAGCGCGTGTGGCGGCATGAAAATCTTCACGAACTGCCACAATGAATGGGCCACTTCGACTCATGGTATTCGCGTAATCTGCGGCGATGCCTGAAGAATGTGGAGGAAATACCGGAGGGTGCAATGTTAGGGAAGACGCTGGTGATTCTCCCTGAACATCGCCGGTGATCAAAATCGAAAGCAAAAATTGCGCCACTCTACCGGTAATGGTCAAGGTACAGCCACGTTCGCGCTGCGCCATCAGCGCGTGCAGACCGGTGAACGATTTTTTGCGGCGGGGTCGAAGCTTACTCAGTAAAATCGCGAACAAATGAGGACCAGTAAGTTTACGAGCTGCTTTATTTCACCATCTTCTCGACGTAGCCATCTCACTCACACTCTAAGATACGCTGTGCTCTTGATGAACATAGCAATGGCTCAAGTATCTGGCCATGGGCAACAGTCCACGACAAGTGAGCCTCTTCCGTCGCATTGTGGTTCTGATGAATCTGGGCCTCTTCACCCCCCACAATCAAATTGTAGAGCCTGAGAAGCTGTCCGGTTTATCGCTAGGAGAGGATACCAACAGCGACAATCATGTGGATTATCGGAGAACTGCACGGACCGAACGGCCATTAGTGTCAAACATCGCATCCGACGAAGATCCTGGACCTTATCAGAAAGGTTGCCCCAACCAGAGTTCTGCGTTGATCGATAGCAGTCCACAATCTCGCAAGCTTTTGGGTGACTGTAGACCTCCGAACTCAGGTCGCACAGAGAAACAACCATACGCTATCCATGTGGAGGTAGGGTCCCCAGACATCGACTTTTGGGACAACAAGGTGTACTTTAAACCGAAGAGATCCAAAGGGAAACTTTGTGTTGGGCGCACGAGGAAAATTACTTGTCCCCAACCCTTGCTGATCCAATGGGAGAAAGACATACTTCCCCGGTTGATGAAGGACCTCGCAGCGGTGTCAAGTTGGTCTTTACCGGACGAAACTTTCGAAGCTGAGCTGCGCATGGCCGGTTACGTAACTAAGAAAGACACGACTGTGGAACTCAAGCCAACGGTATGCATTCGTTGTACAAGTAAAACGTGTCGTAAGGAATTCGAGAAAGCTGTTAAAGACTTGGACTATCTGGTATCGTTCTGTTCGGGAGGAGTAGAGGTCAGGCTAGGAGCTCCGCACCTCGCTGCAACAGAAGCTGAAGCCCTGCCTTTGACGGCGGGCGCACAAAAGGAACTCCCAATCCAAGAAGAAAACAACATCAACCAAGTTCGGATGATTCAGCCATGGATCGACGGCGACTCTGCTTGCGGACTCAAACTGAAAATCAGCACCACAGTTAACGATACTGACATCGAGAGCATATCCACAATTGGTGGGCTGATCAAGGTCGACGGCAAAATATACGGGCTAACCACCGCACATGGAATGATCGCACCTCCGAAACTACCAGTCTCAAGACCTTATTCGTCTTGCTCTTCTCAAGTTTCGACGTCGGAACCGGATTCCGAATCAGAGTTAGATGACCCTATGGATCTCAATCATCCTCGTGCCAAAAAGGATATCGCAACAGTGCATATGCCGAGTCAATGGAATGACCTGTCTTTCGATGGACTTGCTTGCTTCTGCGGCCAAACTCAGCCGTTCGCGCCAGCGGATGACAAACTAGCATCTAATGATGCGGATTTTGCTCTGATCGAACTGGGATTATCATCGGAGCGTCTACTCTTCAATTCATACGAGATTCACGGTGAGCGTGAAGCCCACATCGATAGCAACATATACTCCAAAACAGCCATTCCAGGTCAGGTGTTTCTGTTACTCGACAACAACCCCAACAGCCCACCAATGAAGGGATATCTACTTCAGGGTTCGGCTAACTTGCGAAACAAGAATGGTGTCTTTTTCACCCAAAAAATCGAACTGGACAGACGCTTGCGTAAGTCCAGGATCAATGAGTATAGAATTTTCAGCTGATAGCAAACTTAGCCAAAGGAGTCTCTGGAACGTGGGTTATCCAAGAGAATCGTTTATGTGGGATTGTAGTGGCAGTGTACGAAAACGAGCCCTACGCTCATATGATCACTGTGGACAGAATGTTTCAGAACATTCGCGACATAGTGAAGACTAAAAGCGTTACTGTTGCCACAAAGAAAGACTTAGAAGGGGCCTACAAGAAATCTGAGCGACCAGAGTCGAAGCGCTCGGTTGGCAACGCGGGACAAAGCTCCCAACCCGCAGGAGACATGAGCAGCACTCCAATGCCAGTAAGCGCAGTGATCAATGCAAACACAGCGCCCCAACAAGCTCAGACGACTTCGGTTTCCTCGAGAACGAGTGATCATCCGTGGACATGGAGCCAGGAACATAGCGACTACTACAAGCCAGTGTACGGCGCAGATGGAAGATTAGTGAAATTTGTCTGGGGAAGAGCGACACTCTCTCAAACAACGTAAGTACCGCAGATACCGAGCTCATCTCATTCATCTAATACGTCTTGCAGTCATCCTCTTTCTCAGGTCTCAACAACATCGGATGCTTCTCAATGTGGACAAGCAACACCAGCAGAACCGCAAGCGCCTGCTTATTCCCCCATGCCACAATCTAGATTGCATCTCCCCTCTGGACAGTATGGACTTGAACAAACCGATAGATACGGACCAACCGCCCGAGCTCAACCAAGTCCACATCAACAACCCGCACAGTATCCATGGTCAATAATTCCACAAAGTCCACAAACCGCACAACACTACGAAGCTCCCTCGGGTCAGCCAAACTCGGGAGGTCCGTAGACCCCTGCAAACACCCCTTGATCAGGTTCAAACCCTCAGGAAAAACGGTAGCAAACTCTGGCCTATGATGGCTATTGTGTATAATAGGGTAGACGCTTAGAATCTCTTCTATCCAACATCTGGGTTCATGCACACTCGCACGTTGACGCTTTGACAGCCGCTCTGACAGCCGCTCCATCCCTCACTCCTTGCTCGCCATTTCGCATCCCACAAGTAACCAGAAGACTGCTGACCGTTTCGCGCAACGGAAGAGAAGACCCTCGCAAGAGCATTCCAGCGCATCCCCAAGCATATGCCACCGCAGTGCCGCCCACATGCTCGCCTCCCACGAACCCACGACACGCTACCGCGCGGGGAGAAAGAACCCATACGTAGACTGGATGAGACTCCGCCGAGCGAATGCAACAGCCAATCGACGGGCGCGACGTCGGTGGACCCCGAGAGGAGCATGGCCACTGACTTGCGACCCCACCGGCCCGCTGCTACATACCCCACCCCACACTCTGCACTCACGCGCAACGCAACGCAACGCAACGCAGCACATGCACCTGTTCAGGTCGGCAATGTCGCTATGCAACCCTCCCTCTCCGCCTGCTCTCCGCACTCACGAGCAGCCGAGCTCAACCCCCCTCCACCCATCTGCCCAACATGATGCTCCCCCTTCGCATAACCCGTTGCACACTCCACACCTACCCGCTCATTAGCTGGCGGGTCTCGAGTCAACTCATCTCACCTCAGCTCCAACTCACACAAGCAAGGCAGTCACGTCGTACAGTCTCACCCCCCTCGCTTGCCGTCTCACGCATCACTTCGCTTTGACCTCACAGACGTCGAACATGAAAGTGCAGGTACTCGAAAATAGTGCATTACCCTCGAAACCCTCATCTGAGTCCTCATATACACCTATAAAATCGTAAAGATAGGACGGCCGTCCGCAGTTAGCGCGTGACCAAATATCACACCTTCCTCCTTCCAGAGCGAGGTAAACAAACAACAAATTGAACCGGATATCTTTTTCCCGGCCCATTCCAAAAGAGCAACGCCAGTTCCGTTTCCCAAAGGCGACCGATCCTCCAGACATAGAAGATAGATAGATGGGTGAATAGTGATTATGTGCATCTCCCGAGAAGCGTGGTTCGTAACGTACCCGTCTCGCAAGACAAAAAAGATATATACAGTGGAAGTAATAAAGTAGAATCGTCACAGCCGTCTTTTTGTGCAGCATTGCTGGCGAGTGCATGTTGTTATATCCACGCCATGGGCGCCGGCTGCGCGACGCTGCCGAACCTTGACGCGAACAGCGGCTGGATCTCGGCGAGGTAGTCGGCAGCGCAGAACGACGCGAGGTTGCGCTCGCGAATGACGGCGAGGTCGGCGGCCATTTCGGCGTCGCGGACGACGCCGTTGAATTCCTCGGCGACTTCGTTGAGCTGCTCGAGTTCCGCGCCGAACGGATGCGTCTCCTCCTTGATAGATGCGTTGAACATGTCGACCGAGGCGCGGTGCTCGCGCGAGGACCGGGTGCGCGAGATGTTCTGCAGGGACCGCTTCTGTGCGAGGCGCTCGTGTGCCCGCTTACTGTGGGACAGGGCGCGCTCCGGGATCGCCGGGACAGCTGGCTCCTCGTCGACGTGCTCCTTCAGCTGCTGGAGGTTGCCCGAGGATGCGGACTTGCGGACGTTCTTGTTGGCAGCAGCGAAGTAGCCGGTGAGGTGGTTCGGTGTTGGCGAGGTGGGCGACGACGAGCTCACTGACGAGGCGTCTGTCAAAGTGTCGCGCGAGGCGTGCGACGACGCCCTCGAGCGTGTCGAGCTGCTGTGATCCGAGTCTTCGGCCGAATGTGTTGAGATGGACGACGACGAGGGCGTCTTGATGGGCACGATGTCCGGGGCGTTGTAGCTGAGCATATTTGTTGTCGAGACGAGAGCAACAGGTGCGGAAATTTTGGCGCGGTCAATGGTGAGGCCGGGGTTCTTTACACTCTGGCTGCGAGACATGGTGGGGGTGGAGGGGACGGCATCGTTGGAGGGCCGCTTCATACGCTTCGTAAAGCTGCGGGCAAGAGACATGGTGGGGAGTTAATCCGGGCGAGATTTACTTTTAATCAACTACGGTAGAGAGGCCAGATGGAGTCGGTATAAGGGCCGGGGATCCTTTTGCGGCAAGTCAGAAATGGGGTCGCTTCTCCGATAAGGTGTGGTGCGGGGGGATGGTCGCGGATAAATTGGCGCAAAGCCTGGGCCGCGAGAGGAAGGAGCAGGGCGTTGGCGTGATGCAGCAAGACAGCTGACTTGGTGGCACTCTCGAGTGTTGCAGCGCTGTGCGAGGCGTGTGAGAAGGGCTGGTGACAATTGCCTGGTGGTTTCCAGCGGAGCGCGTGTGCGCTGTTGGTGCAACCCGGTGATGGAGGCGGACTGGGCCTGTGGTACGGGCAGTTGCAGGTCGCGGCGGCAGTGGCGCAGAGCTGGCCTGACGGTGCAGTCCGAGGTCGTGCAGTCGCAAGTCAGAAAACGCAAGTCGATATGTGATGGATTTCGGGGTTTTGGGTGTGGTCCTCGGGATGCTGGCTCGCAGCACGTGAAGGGTGAATGTTTGTGAGTTTGGGGAGAAGCAAGGGTCTGTCAAAGAGCGTGAGGTCCAGCGTCAAAAGGAGCGTACACCGGGTCGCGAGAGGGAGTGAAGTCTGCCGTAGGGCACGCAAGAGCAACGAAGCAAGGCGAAGGGAAGGGAGGGTGAGTGAGGAGCGCGACTCTGTCGAGCGAACGAGGCGAGCAGGGAGGGCGTTGTTGAAAAACCAGCAGCTTGGGCAGGAGCCCTGCATCGTGGTGCGCGCTGCTGTGGTAGGCTAAGCCGGCCGCGCCTTCTGGGTGCAGAGATTGGCAGGACGGCTCGTGGGCAGGCGCAGGGAACAGGCCGCCATGGCCCGGCCGTCCCCGGCTTCGCTGCAGTGCAAACGCCCACGGCGAGCCCAGCCCGCGCTGCGTTTGCAGAGCGCAGCGAATCGCGGCGCCCGCAGCCAGCCAGCGTGTCAGAGAGCAGCAGGGGCCGCCTCGCCAGGCGGGCCAGCTCCCCCATCCGCATGGCCATCTGAGATGACGGCTGTTTCGACGCGCCCCAAAGCAGCGCGCCCGCCTCTTCACGTAGATGGCATGGCTTGTCGCCGTTCCTTTTGGTCTTGATGGGGCGGCCGCGGCGAGTAGACCTGCCGCTTTCTGAGCGTCGCCGTGGGATTAATTCTCCGGCCGCAAGGGACGATTCTCTGAGTAAGCCGGGCGAAGGCGAGCCTGACTTGGGATGGACGGCGCTGGCGCTGGCGCAGGCACAGCACTGGGTGGCGTAGCCAGCGCGCCTCCATCCACGCCAGTTCGTGGGCGCCAAATGGCCCATCTTCACTCGTCTGCGCCGCTCTCCATCCCTCGCAGACGAGCTGGAGCTTGGTCGACCTCGCCCGCTGGCCTCGCGCTGGACCGTCGACATACCCACGCCGTGCTTCGCTTCGCTTTGTTTCTTCGCGCCGCGCCCGCCGTTTCGAAACGACCTGCAGCGTCAAAGAAACGTTGGGACGCGAGTCGCGGATCGTCGTGTTCGCGTGTCTGCAGCGAGCGAACGAGCGCGCGCAGGGCGATCAAAAGCGGACGAGCGCGCCATCCGTGGTCGACGTTCCGCTCTTCGCTCCAGGAACAATCAACTTCTCGACCGTGCTAGCGGGCGGCCGACCAAGATCATCGCAAAGTAGTTCGAGCCGAGATTTAGTGTGCGGGCGGAAGCGGTTGGCTGGTCTGATGGGGCGTTGCGCTGCCGTGGGCAGGACACCTTGGGTTGGGGTGTGTGTTGTTTTGATGAAGTGTCAATGCCGCGTGCAGATAATTACATTCAGACGTGGCCATGTGGGCGCTCCTCGTGGCTTCTGGAATGCTGCGAGGTACAATAAATGACGTCTGACAGCTGGCATGCAGGCGGCAGTGGATTCTGCAATGGCAGCGTCAGTCAACGTGCGACTCGCGAGCCATGGGACTATTGCGTCGCGCCCGCGAGTCGAGCTTCGGCGCGTCACATTGTCTTTGACTTGCCCATCACATCGCATATGCACATCGTTGCTACCTTCAAAGGAGTCATGTTCGCCTTTGTCTGTCTCCGTCCCGATTCCTGAGTCTACGACAAGTACTGCATGCTTAGCCCACACGCCCCGTCTCTTGCACGCGAGTCTTGCAGCCTAATTCCATCCAAACTATGTCATAAATTGCACACCCAGTTGCAAAGCCCCCTCGTTGCACATTTAGAGTCGCGAACAATGAAAGCCGCACCGAGTATATTGCCCTGTGTAGCCCACACCCATGCATCCCCGGCCTGCGCTACGTAAGCACGCACCGTGCGCTGCGATCCTGCCTGTTAATGCTTTGTGCTGCTATTTACGGCGCACTCGGTTGTTTGAGATCCTTTGGTGAGGGGACGTGTGGGAACCGTCGACAAAAATATTGTTGTTGACGGCCTATAGTTGTCGGTTGAGGATCCTCTGGACGGGGCTGCCGTGAAGCTGCATTGCATGCGGCTGATGCGAGACCGGTGCAGGTTCGACGTGGTGCAGCAGCATTGCGTGGAATAACGCTGTGCTACGACACCACACGACATGAACTTCTGAAGCACCGCATCAGGGTCTCGCGCAGCTACGACACAACAACGTAGGACAAACGTATGGAATTGGGTATCGCAGGCTGTTCTGTACTCGCACCCGGCACATCTATTCCTCCATGGACTCGTACCCCTTCTCGCCGCCATCATCCTCGTCCCCGCTTTCTCCCTCCTCGGAATCAGAGTCCGTCTCAGCCTCATCCAGCCCTACGATCTTCTCCTTCCCGTCGCCCTTGATCTGCGGCACTTTGCTTGCAAACGCGGCGCGCACCGCGGCGTTGGTCGACGTGTCCCAGATCTGCACCGCGCCTTTGCTTCCGGCCACGGAGAGCCGGAAGCCGACCTCCTTGTCGGGCGCGAACGTCGTCGAGAAGACCTTGCCGACGCCAAGGTCGCGCGAGACGACCATGGAGGGGCCCGACTCCTGGATGTTCCACAGCTTCACCTGCTTGTCTGTCGAGCCGGTTGCGAGGAATCCCGGTATGACGGGGTTGATGTCGAACGACGAGATGGACTCGTCGTGGGCTTGGAGCACCCAGACAGCCTTTGACTGAGAGGGGTCGGCCGGCGCGTTGCGTGCGTCGTGGTAGTGGATCATGCCATTCTCGGTGGACACGTAGAAGTAGTGTGAGTCGTGGGGGTTCCAGCGGACCATCTCGACGTCACTCTCAACGCCCCAGCGCGGCGCTTTTGCGTCGGGCGCGCGCATATCTGCTGCTACAATGGTACGGTCGTAGCTGCCGCTGAGCAGCACTGTCGACTCTGTCGGGTTCCAAGACACGGAACAGACCTTGTCCGTGTGGTACGTGTATGACTTTGCGCACTTGGTCGTGTTCAAGTCCCATAGCTTGATGGTCTTGTCGGCGGACGATGATGCGAGCAGATTTCTGTGGTGGCGGTTCGCAGCAAGTGAGAGAACAGAGTCAACGTGGAATTCGTCATTGGCCTTCTTCGACTTCTTCTTCTTCTTTTTCTTCAGCTTGTCTGCGTCCTCTGAGCCTTGTCCCAGGATAGCGTCTGGGTACATGCTGTCGACCAGGTCGAGATTCCAGATCTCAATGTCCGGGTCCATGGTGCCAACAGCGACGAAATTGCCCTTCGCGTCGGCTCCTGCGCCAGTCTTTCCAACCGGCAGGTCCAGCCATTCGACTGCCAGCGGGATCGCGGGCAGCATGATGTCGTGGTGAACGTAGATATTGTCCGCTTCATCTTCGTACACGTATACTTCCAGATGCGCAACCTCGTCTTCTATTCTTCCCGCCAGCACCAGATTGTCTGTGGCCAGGATCTGCAGCTCCTCCCGCTCCTCGTCCTCTTCTTCTGCATTGCCCTCCATGGTGATGTACGGGTCCTCTTCGTCGTTCTCGTGGAACACCAGGTTCTTCATGTTGCCGAACATGGCCATGGTGTCGCCGGCGCCTTCCTGGTCGTCATCGTCGTAGTGCTCGAGGTCGTACTCTTTGAGGTCGTCGTCGATTTCGCTGCGAGCATTAGCTTTGTGCAAGGAGGCATGGCCAGAGCGCGTACTCTGTGTCGGGCTCCTTGGCCGTGCCATTGCTGCCGTTGGTCTCCTTGCGCTTCTTTTCCCCTTGTGCCTCTTCTAGGTCTTCCTTTGCATCGTCGAGCTGGAGCTTCGCAAGCTTGGAGATGCGGTCGTACTCGTCCTCGTCGAAGACATATTTAGACGGAAAGGGCGCCGCAAAGCCGCGCGGCACCCAGGTTGTCGCTGTGATCATAGACATGCCGGGTATAGCTTGATGTGCAAAGCATTCGTGCGTAGACAAGCGTGGGGAAGAATTTCAACGTGAACTTTTTGGCGCGGCGGGGCTGTGGCTGTGGTGGCGCAACCTCCGCAGCTCCTCCGAAATTTGTAGAGCGACCACCACCACACCAACCCCTTCCACCACCGCCCGCTGCAATTCCACCAACGCCCGCTGCAATTGCCTCTGACCACGCACCAGAACCTCCTCTGAGTCATACCAGGCTGCTCTATCCTGGAATCTGCTTCTCCGCAAGCATCGCCCGCATCCCGCCCGCCATGGACCGAGGTCACAGCCCGAAACGTCGCAAGCTCGACACAGAGGAGTTCTCGATAGCGCCCCGGCCCAGATTCCAGAAGCGCATGCACAGAGACTCACCCGCATCCTCGCAACCGCACACGCCGAGGCCCCGTGACGATGGCAGCACGCCCCACCAGAAGTCGTTCGAGGGGCCCGAAGCCATGGTGGACGACTTTGACTCGATGCAGCTGGATCGCGACTGGTACGGCGGCGAAGAGAACGGACACACCTTCGGCGACGACACACACAACCCTTTCGGCGGGGCAGAGAGCTCTTGGCAAGACGCGCAGAGAGAGGCTGCGCTCACTGAGAAGAAGCAGAACAGCCGGGCAAGCGCAAGAGCGGTGCAGAAGCAAAAGGATGTAGACGCTTGGGAGACGAATCGCATGCTGCAGTCTGGTGTGGCACAGCGAAGAACATTTGACACCGATTTCGACGATGACAACGAATCGACCAGAGTTCACATTCTGGTCCACGACTTGAAGCCACCATTTTTGGACGGGAAAAAGGTGTTCACCAAGCAAATTGACCCTGTCCCGGCAGTTCGTGACCCTCAAAGCGATATGGCTGTATTCAGCCGAAGAGGAAGCAGAGTGGTCAAGGAGAAAAGGCAGCAGAAAGAGAGAACCAAGCAGGCACAAGAAGCTACAAATGTCAAGGGCACAACACTGGGCAATATCATGGGTGTCAAAGAAGACGATGCTGACAGTGCAGCTCCTGCTCCTGGCGTAGAAGAGGGAGAGAACAAGGGCGGCAACAAGTTTGCCCAGCATCTCAAAAGCAATCAAGGTCAGTCAGCCTTCAGTAAGAGCAAGACTTTGAGAGAGCAGCGCCAGTATCTCCCTGCATTCGCGGTGCGGGAAGACTTGCTCCGTGTCATACGCGACAACCAGGTCATCATTGTTGTCGGTCAGACAGGCTCCGGAAAGACCACGCAGCTCACCCAATTTCTCCACGAAGACGGATATGCGGACCATGGCCTGATTGGTTGCACTCAACCGCGACGTGTCGCTGCCATGAGCGTTGCCAAACGCGTGAGCGAAGAGATGGAGGTGAAGCTGGGCGGCCTGGTCGGTTATGCCATTCGATTTGAGGACTGTACGAGCAAGGACACAAAGATCAAGTACATGACCGACGGTGTACTGCTGCGAGAGTCACTGAACGAGCCTGATCTCGACCGATATTCCTGTATCATCATGGACGAAGCACACGAGCGCGCCCTTAACACCGACGTGCTCATGGGCTTGATCAAGAAGGTCTTGGCCAGGAGAAGGGACCTGAAGCTGATCGTCACATCTGCCACCATGAACTCGGAGCGTTTCTCGCGATTTTACGGTGGAGCGCCCGAGTTCATCATTCCTGGACGTACCTTCCCCGTCGACATACAGTACTCAAGGTCTCCGTGCGAGGACTACGTCGACAGCGCCGTGAAGCAGGTCTTGGCTATCCACGTATCTCAAGGCCCTGGGGATATCTTGGTCTTCATGACCGGTCAAGAAGACATCGAGATCACCTGCGAGCTTGTTGCGGAAAGGCTGAAGCTCCTGAATGACCCGCCCAAGCTGAGCATCCTACCCATCTACAGTCAAATGCCTGCAGACCTACAAGCCAAAATCTTCGAACAGGCTGCCCCTGGCGTTCGCAAGGTCATTGTTGCAACCAATATCGCAGAAACAAGTTTGACCGTGGACGGTATAATGTACGTGGTGGACTCGGGCTTCTCGAAACTCAAAGTGTACAACCCAAAGATGGGTATGGACACTCTCCAGATAACGCCAATCTCACAAGCAAATGCTTCGCAGAGAGCTGGGAGAGCTGGCCGCACAGGACCAGGAAAGTGCTTTCACCTGTATACCGAAAGAGCGTTCCGCGACGAGTTCTACATCCAGACAATCCCAGAAATCCAGCGCACCAACCTTGCCAATACAGTTCTTCTACTCAAGTCGCTGGGAGTCAAGGATCTTCTCGACTTTGACTTCATGGATCCCCCTCCCCAAGACACCATCACCACATCCCTGTTCGATCTTTGGGCGTTGGGTGCGCTCGATAATATCGGTGATCTCACACCCCTGGGTCGCACGATGACCGCCTTCCCGATGGATCCCTCTCTCGCCAAACTCATCATAACAGCCGTGGAGTATGAGTGCAGCGAAGAAATGCTGACCATTGTCTCCATGCTGTCCGTCCCGAGCGTTTTCTACCGCCCCAAGGAGCGCCAAGAAGAATCCGATGCCGCGCGCGAAAAGTTTTTCGTCCCGGAGTCCGACCACCTCACCCTCCTACACGTCTACACGCAGTGGAAAGTCAACGGCTTCTCCGATGGCTGGTGCATCCGGCACTTCCTGCACCCGAAGGCGTTGCGCCGCGCCAAGGAAATCCGCGACCAGCTCCTCGACATCATGAAAATGCAGAAGATGGCGCTGACATCCTGCGGCACTGACTGGGACGTCATCCGCAAGTGCATCTGCAGCGGGTACTACCACCAGGCGGCCAAGGTCAAGGGCATCGGCGAATACATCAACCTCCGCACCAGCGTCACCATCCAGCTGCATCCTACCTCTGCGCTGTACGGGCTGGGCTATTTGCCAGACTACGTCGTCTATCACGAACTCATCCTCACGAGTAAGGAGTACATGTCATGCGTTACGAGCGTGGATCCGCACTGGCTGGCGGACTTGGGCGCGGTATTTTACAGCGTTAAGGAGAAGGGGTATTCGGCGCGAGATAAGCGGATTACGGAGACCGAGTTCAATCGCAAGGCGGAGCTGGAGGCGAAGATGGCGGAGGATAAGGAGCGGGAGGAGAGGAGATTGAAGGAGGAAGAGGCGGGGCCGGTGCTCAAGCGGCCAGGGGTGGGCGCGAAGAAAGCGGTTGTGGATGGGGTGGTGAAGAAGCCTCTTATTGGGAAAAAGCGGAGGGGCTTCTAGGGGGTTTGAGCATTCAGGCTGAGGGATGTGGGAGCAAGGGGTTTGAATGATACCCAGGTAGTGCCAACACTGTGTCAAGTACGTGAAGGTCTCGTGATGGTGGTGCTTGTCATCATTTGCGCCTGTTCCGCTGTGATTACAACCGCCAGACGTCTTCGAGTCCACTTAGGCACCTCCACCGCCCACACCACTCTTACTATTAGCCTTTCTGGTCCACTCCCAGTCCCACCGCCCACATGGTCGACTACAAAACCCTTTTACAGTAATACCCCACTTCCACTGCCCACTCCATCACCGCCGTTCTCACAGGCTCAAAAATAATCGCAAACGTCATTTCAGGACCTCGTACTGTGTTTGAGTCTCCAGAAAGTCCCAGCACGCACATTGGCGGTCGCTAGGAGACTTTTGAGACATGCGATGGGTAGCTGCCAGTTTTAGACCACAGGCAACCTACAAAGGAATGTGGACAAGACGATCGAGGCAAAGCAAGAGGTTTTGGATCGCCCCTCTTGACCTAGGAGCTGTTGGATTGAGATGGTGAACTTCGTCATCACCTGAGCATCCAGAAAGACGCAGCCGAACGGTACTCTAGCAATAGGACCATGTTTCAGTCCACAAGACACCTCCACACATGTAAACCGGAAACCGCAGTCCTCGCCCAGAGCAGGAGTGCCGTAAGGCCCACCACCTCTGCCGCTAGTCCTAGCTCATGATACGAGCTTTCAGTATTTCGTCCGCGAAAGCGCGGTCACAATCAACATTCTGACCTTGGTAGAATGTTTGGTAACGCCAATAGCATCGGACATGCTCCAAATTACTGTCGAAGGCGACACCCCCAGCAGAGCACAAAGCACGCATGGAGAGATAGGTTATCAATTAATTTTGAGGAACGCAGGAGGACTTTGCGTGAAATTTTGGCCTGCAAAGTAACCGCGAAGATGATAGGGGAAAGAGACACGCAGAGTGAGGGGTGATTATATGGCGTGATTCACATGAACACAATCCTCACGCCCTTGATCCTTGAGCCCGAATACGGATTGAAGAAGTTCCTCTGAACGTCAAGGTCCTCGCGTTCCGGCTGGCATAACTTCATTCCCGTGCCCTCGACCCCAGCCCATATTCTCACCAACATTGCCAGCGAGTAGACAATCTCAGCTCGAGCAAGGTCTTTACTCAAACAGATCCGACTGCCCTTCGAGAAGTTCACGAGATACCTCTTGAGATGATCTGCCCCCGCTCGAGCCATCGCTCAGGTTGAGGTTCGTCGGGCGACTCGAGGAGCAAAGGATCCATGTGCACGAGCCAAGAATGACATATCCACCGGCGTGCCAATAGGGATCGTAATAGTGGTGTTGGGCACATGTAGACCTTCTGTTGGGGCTATGCGTGTCAATCTCGTGATGATACCGTGGTTAAGGAGAAAGCCTTCATTGATGACCGCGTTGAAAGGTGATATGTCGGATAGATCCGGCATGACTGTTCTGAGCTCTGTTTGCAGGCGTGAAAGAATGAGCGGATTAGCCGGGGGGTGATAGGCCGTTTTGGTGTGCAGTCGTCGTTGCTCCGGCCATCATGACGGAGATACCCTCTGCTAGAAGGCGCTGTGGTGTTCTTTCGCCTGCCGGGAGATCACTCTTCAAGAGTTTGTGGATAACCGTCGGCGAACATCGCCAGTCTGATCGGTTTTTTTTTTTCGTTAGAGACCGCATTGTCAAGACTGTTCTTGACGTCCTATCATGCGGAATCAATACTACACCTAAAATTCGCGGGAATGCTAACCTCTGCAAAAGAAGCCGCGTTTGACATCTGGGATTTGAGTTTGAGCAACAGTGTCTTCGGAAATAGCCTTAAAAAATGCACCAGTCCAGGCAGCTGTTTTATCAGAGATGTCTGTTCGATGGCGCCTTTGAGCAGATCGTACCACTCTGGAGCGAAGCTATCGCCTTTGAGGGAACCATTGCTTACGCCGAATCCATAATGGGTGGTAATGTCCGTCATTGCTGCGGTAAAAGCGTCATCGAGGCAGACTATGCACCCGACTGCCCACATCTCTCGAATTTCTGGCTGAGCAACTCCAATTTCGCGCGAATCACATGGTCGAACTGCCGGATCGCACTCAGCGTAAGAGAAGGCGCAACTGCCGCTCGTCTGTTCCGGTGCAGGGAATCCTCGATCGTCGTCCATGAAGATCCGCTGAGCAATGAAAGATTGTACGCCCATGCCCATTGATCTCTCTTCATTGGTGTGCCTGTGTACAGTTCGTCGTATAATGCAGGCTCAGAGACGTGCAGTTCGTGAGGGGTGACGCGTATGACCGGCCCATAGACTTCGTGCATGCGCTTGATCTCCCAGGCATAGCGTAAACGCTTGATGATGTCGAATTAGAATTCATAGCACTGTGGTACTGCTGCAAGTAGACGCGGTACAGAGTGAGGATAACGCCGTACGTGATGTAGATGGAAAGAAATATGGCAACGGCTTCAGTGTTGACAGCTGGCTAGATATTGCAGAGAACAACATCGTGACTATGAATGAAGGTAGAAGCGTTGCCAGGCTGATGGCGGTAAGCCTTGTCGTGGTCATACACAGCGTGTTATTTGCATTGCGCTAAGTGCGTTATCTTCATTGGTTGTTGTCCCCATATTGCGTTATCAATGCCGCTACCCAGTCGCCGCAAGACACTGCGTATCTTGTTCGCGATTTATCTCGAAAGACAAGTTCTGTAGATGCGCAGCTTTTGACAACTAAATGCGACAATTCCAACAATCGATCGGAACACACAACCAAGAAGCGACAAAGCAACACAAGAGTTCTCTACTTTCATTGCAATCTTGGTAAAGCCGTTATAGTACTGGGTAAAAAGACATGTCACGCTGTCACAGTGCCCTCCTTCAGTGTCGTGTAATTCCTCTTCGTATTCCAAATTCTCCACTCACCCGCATTAATTGGCTCATACTTCTTCACCTCTCCCTCTTCCTTTACGATAGGATCGATGAGAACGTCAGCATCCGGATGTATGAAGAACGGAATCGAGTACCGCGACGGAAGGATATCGCCAGCAACAGTGGGGCTTACTACCCTGTGCATGGTGCTGCGACAGCGGCCATTAGTCAACCGCTGTAAGAGATCCGCTATATTAATCAAGACAGTTCCTTGCTTAGGTACGGCAGGTTTAAAATCGCCCGTGTGGAATGGATCGACCTCGAGCCCGCCCACATTGTCTTGGAATAGCAGCGTGCACAAACCAAAGTCTGTGTGAGGGATGATCCTCGCGTGGCCCTCTTGCTCAATTATATTGCGCTCGATGGATGGGTAATGAATGAGACGTAGCTGCGGGTCTGCTTTCTTCGTGATGTTGTCGAAGAAAGTTTCGCCTAGATCCATGGCCATGGCGAGACATTTTAGCACATTGAGTGCGAGGGTAAGACACTCGCCGTAGAAATCGTCCAGAGTGTCCTTGAACCCCGGCAGCTCGCTCGATGAAGGGCATAGAGGATTGGCAAAGCGTCGATGCTCGTAGCACTCTTTGTGGTCCACACCCCCATTGGCTTCATCTCCATCGGCAGTATAGCCTTGGTTTACTTCTGCATCAGTGAGACGCCATCTCAACTTCTCTTGTAAAGGAAGATCAAAGAAGGACTTCGCCTACACGTCGTAAGGATCTGTGCATGGAAGTTGACATTGGTTATGCACGTACAAGACCGAAAACTTCATCGACGCGCGAGACACCGTGATCGGATAAATATACCCAGCCTACGCTACTGAACGCGTCGTAGACTTCCTTGGCGACTGCTTGCCTATCTGCATCATTCCCATAGACGAAGCGATCAAACGAAATGACAGCAATGTTCGCAGCTTCGGGCATTTGGACGGCGGCTTTGCGTCAAGGAATAATTGGAAAGTTGGGTAAAACCGGTGACCATCTGCCAATGGCTCGAAATTTGCAGTTTAGCGTCTGGTCATGAACAGAGACCTCGGGAGATACCTGCGATTTCTCAATCTGATATGTGATCTGTCGGAAGTGGAGGCTGGATGCCGGTAATCATATTCCTCGACGCCATGAGATCACGAGTTAGATAACTCGCCACCAAAAGTGGGATTGACTGAGTTCGGCCGCACGAGGCTGGATCATCCCCGCATTTTGCCGCGTCAATACCCCATTTCTCAGCTGGTGTGAGTCCGATCAGTTATAATATACGTGATGCAGCTAGAGATTGATTCATTGTGTTTGCATTGCCTCCTGTTGTCAGAGACGCAGAGCGAGTGCCGATCAGCGGTCGCGTCAACGTGCAGGACGAGACGCAATTTCCGACCAGGATCAACAGCTACCTTCCCTTAACAGTCGTACTACGCTACGCGACGCGACAGTTTTTTCCGAAGGATAACTAGTCACGGAAGCAACCCTTGCGATAGCGCGGACACGAAATAGTCGCTCCTGTATCTATAGGGCGCAGGGCTTTGGGAAAGTGGGGAAAGGTCAGGAATTCTTGGAAGTACTTCATCACCCACATTCATCTCACGACTACCCATCGTGAGATCGCATCTCCTTCAACCAACCAAGCATTACCTTATAGCACGCGCGGAACCAGTCTGATAGAGAACACTTCTGCCTTTATCGCTCTCTTCGTTGTCTTGGACGACCCTAACCATGACTGAAGGCAAAGTGTCGAGGCTAGTGCCTCGTAATCAGAAGGTGCTCTTGGCTTGCATTATAGCCACCAGTGTAATAGATTCTGTGGTGAGTGACGCTCGAACACGATAGAGCTATATGGCTTACACAGAGGCAGCTGGTCGGATTCGACTCTTCACTCATGGGATCTTTCAATGTGATGCCCTCATATAGCAACTACTTCGAGCTTACGACAGCCACGAAAAGTCTGAACACAGCTATTAGCTATATGGGAGGCGCCTTAATGGCTCTGTTTGCTGGTTCAATCGTCGACTGGCGAGGACGAAAAGAGTGTGTCTTCTGGTCTGCAGTCATAACGATGGTCGGAGGCATCATCCAAGGCGCTGCCCAGAATATCGGCATGTTTATCGCAGGCCGTTTCATCGTTGGATTCGGATTGGGTCTCGCACAAGTATCGACACCGACATTGGTTGCAGAGACAGCACCTGTGCAATGGAGAGGCTTCGCTTTGGGTTTGTACTATGCGTTCTGGGGTGTAGGCACGCTGATCGCTAGTGGAGTCTGCTATGGTGTAAGCACTTGTCTACCAAGATAAGAACAGATACTCACGCAATCTAGACTCAAAACCTATCTTCGACATGGGCATGGCGCATCCCGTCCCTACTTCAAGCTGGTCCCTCTATCTGCTGCATGATCATCCTGCTATTCATCCCTGAGTCACCGCGTTGGCTGATCAGTCGTGGACGACATGAAGAAGCTCTGGAGGTTCTTGCCATCGCCAATACAGGCGGTGATGTCGCCTCCCCTATCGTACAAGTCCAGTTCAAGGAAATCGAAGACACCCTCCGATGGGAGAGGGAGCGCGAGCTGTCTATGCTGAAGGCATTGACTCAACCTACCAGCAGGAAACGCCTCTTGATCACCTCAACTTTCTCCATCATGGTCATGCTCCCGGGTACAAACATTGTTACCTTCTACTTTGGTGACATGCTGTCCAGCGCTGGTATTAGCGACCCGACGACGCAGTTGCAAATCAACGTCATCCTCACATCGTGGACGCTGGTAGTTGCCGTCACTGCATCGTTCTTCGCGGACACACTGGGCCGCAGGACCTTGTGCGCGGCCTCACTCACAGCCGGGATTGTCACGCTGTATGCCCTGGCCGGACTAACGGCCAAGTATGGTACTTCGGGCTATGCACCCGGCGTATATGGGACCATCGCTATGATCTTCCTCTACAATGCATCATATGCATGGGGTGTTACACCGTTGACGGTTTTGTACCCACCTGAGGTACTTTCTTACGATATTCGTGCCGTTGGCATGGGCATCTATACCTTTACTACCAAGCTTTGCGGCTTGTTCGTGACTCTAGTAGTCCCATTCGGGCTCGCCGCAATTGGCTGGAAAGTTTACATCATCAATGCCTCGGTCGATATCCTGATGGTTTTGTTTGTGCTTGTATTTTGGGTAGAGACCAGGGGACTTACTTTAGAAGAGGTAGACAAGATGTTCGACGGTGAGAAGCATTCGGATGTCCCGGACCTGGAAGCCATCAAGGAAGGGAAGATGATGGATATTGAAGGAGTTGATGCTGCGTCGGTAACTCAGCAGCAGGTTGACATGATTGAGAAGCGGGTTTAAGTGAGACATTCGTCTTGAGGGCATGCTGGAGTCTATCATCTGGCCACTACGTTGCAACACTTTCATGAGAGCAGTCGCGCAAGAAAGTGAGAAAGTGAGAAATGTGTTCCCAAGTTCCCAAGTATGCTCTTTTCTGTTGTCACTCGGTGTACATTCACTCGTCCAAGTCAGTCTCCTCTACTTCTCCGCCCCGCCATCCACGCTTTTCACCAAATCCTCAAAGATGCCACTGAACGAATGATAGTACTCGTCTTTGACCCTGATATCCGTCAAAAATACCCAGTCGGCCGCGTCTTGCACTTGCTCTACCACGAAATCCAGCACTCTCTTGCTCAAGTCTGGCAAACTGTGTAATATGACAGCGAGTTTCGACCTTCGGATTCGATGTGCTTGCAGTGCGTCGAAAGTAGATGGATTGAGCCATTTGTCAAAGGTTTCTTCGAATATTACGGTGATATCGGATAAATTAACGTAGGATTGCTGCGAGAAGGTGGGAGAGGTGAGAAGCGCGGGAGTGATTAGGCCGGGGTTGTGGACTTGGTGCTGGGTCAGCGAAGTAGGGATGTGAGGAAGAAGAGGACGTACCAACAAATTTATCGCGGAAACGATTGCCATTCTTGACTGCCTGACCTGCACGGCTGAGATAATTATATTTGAACGTGTCGTATGTGCTTGGGGTTTCATCAAAGAAGATGCCGTCTACTTTTAGCTTAGTGTTGTTTGAAGTCTTCGGCCACGAGGCATATGTGTCGATCTCCTTCAGAACATCGTCGAGCGGCTTGGTGGTGTAGTTCGTCGCTACGTATCCCAATGATCGTATGTTGTTGTATGATCTCAGCTTAGGAATTGCGTCGAGGTAGTACTGGTCGGGAAGTGAGCCAACACAGGGACCTGAACAAGGATTCAAGATCACTGTGAAGTCCACATTTGGATGCCGCTTCGCCCTGACTGAGAGTAAGTCCGAATTTTTTCTGAAATATAAAATAACCACTAACGCTGAAATTAGAGGATCCCATGCGCCAGGCCACGGATAGACGTATAATGGAACAAGTATCGACATCTTTCTGGATCTTCAATCTCACTGTGAAGCTCCACTCAACCCACGAGAGACAAATGAAAGCCCGAAAAGGGTTACCAGGCTCGGCGATGTTATGTACCTGTCGTCGGCCCGCACCCGACCGAACGAGACCACGTTCGATGTCGTACATCCACTATGGCGTAAATGAAAACGGTCTTGGAACGACGCGCGGCGAGATGCAAGATACCTAGGGAACATGGGTGTACGCGGGCTTAGCCGGGGCAACGGACGTGGAATAGAGCGATAATGATCCAAAATGCCGAATGCAATATCGGCGTGAGCATGGATGCAAAAATAGCCGGTGCAATTCGGGCAATCGACGAAGCAGCAATCGCGAATATGTATTTTGTCCAATGATTTCCCCGTATGGAGAGCAAATGAAGCCTCGCATTTCCAAAAATACCGTCTTCAGCATCTCGAATTCGCAGGCCCGAAAACTGAAATGTAATCCATGCTACGTTTTTGCGACTGCGATTGACGTGATAGTCTAGATACGAGAAATTCGACTCGTGCTTCCACACCAATCTGCAATGCATCACGTATGTATCGTATTGGGCCACGGATCTAGACCGCCTGCCTAATCTGCACCAAAGCATACCATTCGTCTAAGTGAAGAACCTCCACATCTCGCTTTTCTCTCCATCACCAAGCATCTCCGTCGGTACCTCCTCTGGCCTGACCTTAATGCCTTGTTCTCTATCCCGCGACCGATTCTCCATCTTCATCCATATGCCCAAGCCAGCAGTCGTCACGATACACACGACGTTGCACGCCGCCGTGGCAGCCAGAGTGGGCACATACTTCGGAGCATATTCCTGTCTGAACGTAGCTGCGCTTACGATACCGCCGAGGTTACCAAGCCCGACAAGCAAGCCTGTCGTCGCCGCGCGAGAAGACTCAGATAAGTTGTTATTGTTGTGCCAGCTGTGAACGAGACACGATGGGATGTATGCCCCGGCGCAGAGCATGAAGCATGCGAAATAAGCAACGCCTTTGTTCGCGAGAACGTCGATTGTCGCCAAAATGATCAGACCGACGAGCGAGACACATAGCGAGAAGATGATGTGGAAGGTGCGCTCGCGAAAGTAGTCGCTGCTGTACGTTACCACGAGCAGGACTACGAAACCTACAGCGTTGGGTGCCACGGTCCAGAGGTTCGTTTTGACCACGCTATAGCCCAGGCGCGCGACGATCTGCGGGAGGAAGTTCGACGTTGTTGCGAAGGCGACAGGGTAGGTGAATGAGATGATACACCAAGCAATGAACTTCCTGTCTTTCCAGGTGCGAAAGCAGTCCTTCATGCTGAATTCTGAGTGCGCAGTGCTTGAAAGATCGCGGAGAGTGCGGCGTTGGGCAAGCTGTCTTTCCGCTTCGTTCAGAAACCAAGCGCTCGCTGGGCTTGCTGGAAGCCAGAAGAACGCGAGGAGGGCGATGATAACGGTCATGGCGCCTGCAGGAACTCAGTCTTTGATGGTATTCCATCCTGAATGGGGATATTACCTTCGATGATGAACAACCATTTCCACCCAGGGATGGAATGTTTGATCTGGAAAACTCCGTATGAGATCAACCCGCTGAACGCCGCCGCAAGCAGCGCACTTCCAAAAAAGATCGAGATGCGAAATCCAAGTTCACCACGTGTGTAAAAAAGGGTGAGGTAAAAGACCACTCCCGCAAAGAAGCCTGCTTCAGAAGCTCCAATGAGCAATCTCAATGGAAGCATGCCGCCAAAGCTCGTCGCCGCACATTGTAGCAGTGCCATTGCACCCCAGAACAGCATCAAAGAAGGAAGCATGACCTTTCCACTATACTTCTTCGTCAACATGTTTAACGGCAAGTCGCACAACCCGTTAGGTATGTAAAACAGAAGGATCAATAAGCTGTACTGCTCGCCAGTGAACCCCAGATCTTTGTCCATGCCATCTGTCTTTGCATTGCCGAGATTGCTGCGGTCGACTGAATTGAAGAAGTACATGAGAGACAGGAAAGGCAAGAGATAAAGGTCGAGCTTGCGCACTGTTCTACCATTAGACGTGAGGAGGTGAGCAAGAAAGGTATACGCACCATATGTTCGTTCGGCAGCTTTGTCTACAATGATGTGCGTCAGACCGAGCTCCTGGTCCTTGACCATCGCCTCGGAGGGCTGATACTTCTCGGGATCCATGATGATGGCAGTAGCGTCGGGTGTCGACCTGGTCACTGATCTAGAATATCGAAATAGGCTTGTGTATATCGTACTCGCAATTTCGCGGTGCAGACCCACAAACTATCGTCTCATAACACCTACTCATCTATATACAGGCCAGCTTGCGACCCCTCCTGCTTCACTTGTCCCACCTATCAACTTACCAATCATCACAGATACGAGGACACACTGCGTGTTCTTCTCCGAGCCAGCGCTTTCATCCGCACCAACCGCAGCCGGTGTCTGCACCAGGCAAGGCAATCCGTACTATGATGCCGCTAGGTTGATATGATAGGAGTGGAGGCCGCTTGCTAAGAGTGGGAAGTGGGGAAACAGTAGGTTTGGACAATAGGCTGGAGAAGTGGGCCCGGCCATGTTAGCGTAGCAGCATAGCGATAGCACATCGATACCACCCCATCGCCGAATATGTTGCGGTATTTTCTGCCGTGCGATGGTGGGTGAATAGCGAACAGGTTGAGAAGTACTCCACTCGAGTTCTCGGGGCGAGCCCAAGCATAGGCCCGCTACGATGGGTTGCCAGAAAGTGTGAATCAAGACTGTAATCGCAAACCCAATACAATGGAGGTGTTGAGTACAAATACGTGGTGTATTGAAATATACTGTGATTAAATCTATCCCCAAATGCTGCCAGTTGACAGATACAAATGGCTGTGTGTATCCTGTAAACGCCAGTCCTATGCAATACATAAAGCAAAATCTCGGTAGCGTTTATGTGTCTCGCAAGAATTGGGAGTAGTATTCGTCCATCCAAGCCACAGCGTTCATCCCGCTTTCAAACCCACCATCTGCAAAGCGCCTCACAGTACCAACGTATCCATCAGGACGGACGTTCGCAATGACAATTTCGCTGTCATCGAGTCCATCGAGCCACTTGTCCATGACTGTCTGTTTCCGGGTATCCAGGTGAGGAACGTCATCCAGGTAGAACGTCCAACGTGAGTCTTGAAGCATGCGTGGTAGGTGTGCGATTTCGATGTCGGCGCGTTTCATATCAGTTACGATCGCATATGTAAAGATGCCGCTCACAGGTGTGTATCTCTCTGGGCAGACAAATTGATCATGTGGAGCTGCGAGAGGTGGTTGCATAGTGTATGATGCGTTTCCTGCAATGGTCACGCGGCCAACGTAAGAGGAATGGGATTGGTGAGCCTTGCTTAGTACGTCGAGGAACGGCATGGCTGCATGTAGGTTCCTAGCAAAAATATAGATTCGGAACTGACCGAGAGCTGGAATATCAGTCTGAATATCCACGGGATTCGCGTCGATGAAGCGAGTCACTTTAGCAGGTGGAAGGAGGAAACCTGGAGTAAGATTGCCGCGTGTGTATCCCTTAGACCTCATGTTGAGGACGTTCGGCTCATAGTTGACGCCATAGCCGGAGATGAATGCAACATTCTTGTTGAAGTTGTCTGCGAGAGCTTGAGGATCGCCTGCAGAGAAGGCATTGGCGTGCTCGTAGTCAAAATCTATGAGGTCTTGGGCGATCTTCTTGCGCTCTTGTTCATACGTTTCGATCAATGAGGGTCTGGCCAGGTTGCGGACTGCGAAGTTCATCTTCCACGCCAAATTCCAGGCATCATGCATGGAAGTGTTCATTCCCTGTGCAGCCTTAGGCGAATGTGTGTGGCTGGCGTCGCCGGCGATGAAGACGCGTCGTTCATCATCCGAGAACCTGGCTGCGACCCTCTGACCAATCTGATAGCGTCCGAACCATTCTACGTTTTTCCACTCCAACCGGTACGGTTGCATGATCTCTTGGGCGCGTTTTTGCACGAACTCTTGGGTTTGGCGCTCTCCAGGTGGGGTTGCAGCGCCTGAGCTGGACTTCAATTCAATATACAAGCGTGTCATGTTGCGCTCGCGAGGGATCATAAGGACCGAACCAAGCTCGTCGGAGTGCACTACGACCTTACTCCAGATGTCTGGAAAGTCGGTGTCAATCACGCCATCGAGCACACCCCAGACAGCATCCGATGAGGCTCCTATGGGTGTCGCACCTGGAATGCATTTGCGCACCACCGAATGAGCCCCGTCACAGCCAACAACGTAGCGCGTGGCGAGATTCTTCTTGCTCTGTGAAACGTGCTGTTTGCAGTGTACCGTGAGTGGCCGCACGCGGTCTGGTGTATATTCAAAGTCGACAAAGGCGGTGTTGCGGAGCACCTCCACGCCACGTTCGGACAGATCGTCGATGAAGGTGGCCTCTACCATACCCTGGTGCACCAGGAGGATGTAAGGGTCCAGCAGGTCGACGACTGGAGGGTAGTGAATTTCGCGGCCGGTACGGTGCATGGGCGCATCGCGGGTCGACTTCCAAAATGCAATGTCAAAGATCTTGACACCCTTCCGCAGCAAAGGTTCGGCAACGCGCATCTGCCTGAGCGTCTCGATCGTCTTCGGTTGCAGGCCGTCGGCGCGGCCGGTGGATGTACGGTCCGGTCGATTGTCGACGATTTGCGTTTTGATGCCGAATCGCACCAGGTTGTTCCTACCCATCCAGTCAGCCATCAGTTCCACCTGCCAGAAGAATGCACCTACGCCAGCATAAGACCAGCTGGTCCTGCACCGACCACCAACACATCGCTTAGATAGGTCTCATATCCAGTTGCCCAGCCATTGGCTGCACTGGCACCGGTCGAGCTCTGAATCTCGAAGCTGCTCGAGGTGGAGGGCATGGAGTCTGTGGTGAGACCTGGTGCCATCTTGACGACCTTCGGATGGACAGGAGGACTAGAGCTGGAGCTGGTACTGGAAGACGGTGAGCGCTTCATGAAGGGCCATATTGACGGAGCCATCCTATAAGTCTTGGAAATCAAATGCACGACCGCCTAGGGCGTAGAATGGGGGTCCGTGGAGGGGCAGACGGTCGCACGTCTGCCCATCTTCAGAGGTAACAACGCTGCTTTTGCAGAGTTGGGGTGCTCCATGTTTGATCTGGATATGCAGAGCTTGCAAAATTCTGCAGCAGATGGGCTGACCTCTCCCAGGGTTGCCTTGGGCGCCATTGTACTGCTGCGGAGCGCGACGAAAGCGCGACAATGCCAGGGCGCAGAGCGCGCTCCCGAGGTCCCTGGCCCGTGTGCTCCCCCACTGTTCATCTCACCACCGGGCCCCTTCGGTCCCGGCATTTCGTAACCTTGCCGTGAGATGAACGGCGGCTAGCTGATTGTTGACATTATCGTGTCGCGTGCATTGCGATTGCCATTGGCTTTTTCTGGCAACGTCGCTGGACGGCGTCATTCCTACATCCTCCTCAACGTGCAACATGACTGTTTCTACCATGCCGCAATGGCTGCAAATAGTCGACAAGAAGCGCAATAGTCGAAACGAGGCTATCCGCCGATTTATCGAGGCACAAGACGCCACATCTGGAGTAGGGCTATCCTCTGGCCTAGGCGATGTGCTGCACTGACAGTCACTTAGCACCTGCACACAGCCGGACCGAGCAATGGCACGACAGACGACGCCACGTCACAGGAGACGAGCTTCGACAGCATTGGAGATCTTATCGGAGCTATTTCTGCTGGGACGTTGACCGCTACCGAGTTGTGCACTGCATACATCAAACGGTGAGCCTCGGTCGCTCGCGGAACAATAGAATCGTGCCATACTCACGCCATATTCGTAGAGCCGTAGCAGCTCACAACCAAGTACCGAGCTCCACCACGGAAATCTCGTTCATATTGCTGATCATGACAGACGAACTGGTACGTCAACGGCGGCAGTACAGAGCCTCCTGACGGAAATTCACTGAAATTGCCAGCCTCACTGAGATCCTTTTTGACGATGCACTGAGACAAGCCAATGAGCTGGACTCCTTTTCCAAAGAGAATGGACGCCTTGTGGGCCCTCTGCATGGAGTGCCCATGACGCTGAAAGACCAATTCGATGTTCAAGGGTACGACAGTACGCTCGGATATGTTGGGCGAGCATTCAAGTCTGCAGAGCAGGACTGTGTTTTGGTCGCGCTCTTGCGGAGAATGGGCGCCATCATCATCGCCAAATCAAACCTACCGCAGAGTATCATGGTAAGTCTAATGCCTCGGTATCTCACAGTGGATGCAGCGCAAATTTGCATTTTCTAGGGACCGATTTTACCCTGCACTTGTTGTGGCTTGCCTCCTTAGTTCTCGTATTGACCCACGGTAGTGGTGTGAAACCGAAAATCCTATATTTGGTCTTACCACTCATCCGAGAAATACCGACTTTACCCCTGGAGGCTCCACAGGTGGAGAAGGCACACTGCTCGCCCTACAAGGCTCAGTTGTAGGCTGGGGCACTGACATTGGTGGAAGCATACGCATTCCTTCGCATATGTTAGGACTATATGGTCTCAAGCCTAGTGTAAGCCGACCCGTCATCCACACGTCACAAGATACAATTGCTTAGTGGATTTGGTTTCCAAATGGTGCTAAACTGCAGCCTTGAAATCACCGTTGACGTACTGGCAGAGCACACGGCTTCCTTACCAAGGTGTCTCGGTTTCCACCGAAGGGCAAGAACATGTGCCCTCTGTGATAGGGCCTATGAGTAGAAGCATCGATTCACTGATTGAAGTTACCAAAGCTGTCATTGACAGCAAACCTTGGGATGACGATCCGAAATGCTCTCCGCTGGAATGGCGAGACGACATGTTCAAAGATGCTCAAACACGACCCTTAGTCGTTGCGGTCATGCGAGACGATGGAGTTGTTAAACTGCACCCGCCAGTGGCACGAGTACTGGATGAAGTGGCTCAGAGGCTTACACAGGCCGGCCATGAACTCGTACCATGGAAGCCAGGGACGTTGCATCAAGAGTGCATAGACATCATGGTATGTACCAGAAGGCTCAGACTCATTTTAAAATCCGCTGAGACCCACAGGACCAATATTACACCGCAGATGGAGGTGAAGATATCAAACGTGACGTCGCGGCTGGAGGAGAGCCTTTCATTCCACACGTAGAAGCGCTCGTCAACCGAGGGAAACCAATCTCGGTGTACGAGTACTGGCAGCTAAACAAACAAAAGCTAGCCGCACAGAAGCGGTACCTCGATCTATGGAATTCAACAAAATCTACAGCTTCGGGGAAGCCAATCGACATCTTGTTGTGCCCAGTGATGCCACACTCCGCAGTTCCCCATCGAAAATGTCGCTGGGTGGGCTACACGAAGGTTTTCAACTTCGTTGACTATCCTTCGGTCGTCCTACCCGCTGGTGAGGTCTCGAAAGAGCTCGATGGTACCGCGGTCGCAGACATGGCTGCATATGAGCCAAGGAACGCTCTAGACGAATGGAACTGGAACTTGTTCGACCTGGATGCTATGGACGGCATGCCTATCGGTGTGCAGGTCGTTGCGCGGAGACTGCAAGAAGAAAAGATACTTGGAGCGGCCAAGGTGGTTGATATGGTTCTGAGGGGTGCTGGTGATGATCTACAAGGGAGGATACCCTCATTGAAAGACGGGTTAGAGTCGCGAAAGCGTCCACAGAATGATTGAATATTTGTCTCAGCATTGTTTGTTACAATTACATCGCTCTTGGCTGCTTGTAAACGAGATCATGTCCGAGAGCATCGACTCTGGCGTCGACCACGCGAGATCTTGGACAGTGTCACTCCGTCAGTGGCCGTTTACATGACACGAGCGAAGTGGAGCACAGTGAATACCACAAACACTGGAAGCTTGAGTACCTTATGCTGGAGATACTGTATAACACGATCGTAAAAGTCCAATTCATAGTCTATATTGAAGTCTCACAGCTTTAGAAAGTCCAGGTTTCATTAGCACCGTTGTGGAGATTGCAACAAAAATACGTTTTGTTATGGTCACTCAAGGAGGACATTACATGTGGAACACCGTGGAGCTGCTTTGCCCATCGAAGCCGCCGGCGATGCCATATACGTAACGTTGTACAAGGGCCTCTGTTAGTGGTCGGATACAAGTGCGACGGTAGCTAATGCAGATACGCTCCACTGGCCAGGGTACAACGCCTCCCCCACCTTAGTCCTCGTCGCGCCTTCCCTGTATTACGGGTATCGATCAGGTTAGAAGAGGGGTAGCTCTTGCTATCGCAGCTACCTGTTTACCCTTCCAAACTTTCAACTGCTTCACTTCACTTTTTCTTCCTATTCAGACGACGGATTTTCTGTGAACTCCGATCCAATACTTTGACCTCCTGGGTTTTCAATTGCACTGTAATTGCAACACTATGGGCAAGAAACGCGTCCTCGTGTGCTACGGTGTGGATATCGATGCCGTCGCAGGTTGGCTAGGTTCTTATGGAGGAGAAG
This sequence comes from Paraphaeosphaeria sporulosa, assembly GCF_001642045.1. Taxonomy (NCBI): domain Eukaryota; kingdom Fungi; phylum Ascomycota; class Dothideomycetes; order Pleosporales; family Didymosphaeriaceae; genus Paraphaeosphaeria; species Paraphaeosphaeria sporulosa. The sequence continues at coordinate 3,297,419 of NW_017253362.1, read as the reverse complement.
ATTCTACGAGCGACATTAGCAGGGGTAAACCGAGCGATCACCTCCAAATACTCAGTTCCTGACGATGCACAGGACTTTGGGCAGGAACCGAGGGCACACGCCGCCTTCTCAAACTTTTCGACAAATACAAGATCAAAGCAACGTGGTTCATCCCTGGGCACACTCTCGACACATTCCCGGAAGACTGCGCAGCCGTCCGCGACGCAGGTCATGAAATCGGCCTCCATGGCTACTCTCACGAGAACCCTACAGACATGACCTTCGAGCAGCAGCGCGATGTGCTTGACAAGACTTACAAGCAGCTCACCAAATTCTGCGGCAAGCCTCCGCGCGGCAGCGTCACGCCATGGTGGGAGACATCGAAAGAAGGCTGCGACTTATTGCTTAGTTACGGTATCGAGTACGACCATTCAATGTCGCACGAAGACCACAAGTGCTACTGGCTGCGAACAGGCGACACGTGGACGAAGATTGACTACACGAAGAAGGCGGAAGAGTGGATGAAGCCTCTCGTCCGAGGCGAAGACACTGGCCTCGTAGAAATACCCGGCAGCTGGTACATCGATGATCTCCCTCCCATGATGTTCATGAAGAAGGCAGCAAACAGCCACGGATGGGTCAACCCGAGAGATGTGGAAGCGATATGGATGGACCATTTTGACTATTTCTACAGGGAATACGATGAATTTGTGTTCCCGATGACTATCCATCCTGACGTCTCCGGACGGCCTCATGTTATCCTGATGCACGAGAGGTGAGATATACAAATGCTCATGTGGTCGCACGATAACTGACGTTTCCAGGATTATCGAGCACATCAATAAACACGAGGGCGTCGAATGGGTTACCATGGAACAAATGGCCGACGATTTCAAGGCGCGTAACAAGGTGCCGGAAGGCGCAAAGATGCCTGCACCAGCTGGAGAGATTCTGAAGAAGCAGGCTTCAGGCGAGGCCTTCAATCCCGGATTTTGAGCGTTTCCGATTCTATAGCTGAGCCTGATGATATATGGCAATGAAACCAGAACTCAGACTCCCCTCTCAGAAGTGCACAATCCTGCTTCGTACTGTTTCGTAATGCACCGCAACACTCCATTCCGGCAAATTCGGAACCATTCCGTAGCCCCATCTCTTATCGATAACACCCTTGCCCCTCATGCTCACATTCCCCTCGCCTCGCCTCCCCCACTCTTCACCCCGTGTGCCCGTTCCCCAGCGCAGAACACATGCCCCTCCACCTTTGCTGGTCCGGCCAGTCTGCACGCATCACACCGTCCCCCATTTCCCCCGCCCTTGGCCGATTCAATGGTTCGAGCGGATGCATTTTGTCACATGTCTACCAGTTAGGCGCATGGCCGTAGAGGGGCTACGTGTAGGCGGCGCTGCGGGTGCGTAAGGCAGATTGGTTGGACGGCTGGATCGGCCTAGGATGGCGGCAAGTGTGGTGACCCTCACTTTTGGGGGTGTTGCGCAGACGTTTTATACATCTGACTTTGGGGTGCGCTGCCATCGCTGCTATTGATTTCCATCGGTGTGGTAGCTTTAGCAATCAACTTGATCTTGAGCTCGCCTCTTGTTTGTTTCTAATTATCTAACTGTACTTGAAACGGTATTTTGACTGTGAAGGTATGGGTAGATCAAAGCCTCAAGTCATACAGCAACAGCACAGAGACGCCGCCAACAAACTCGATGTAATGTCCTCTTTTCGATTGTAAACTGCCTTAGTTAATAATCCCAGGTCATAGTCATCGGCGCTGGTCTCGGTGGCTTAGGGGCCGCGATATCAATCGCCCTAACCGGCCACAAAGTCCACATCCTCGAAGCCGCCGCAGAAATCGGCGAGATCGGGGCAGGAATCCAAGTCCTGCCAAACTCATCTCGGGTGCTTTTTTCATGGGGCATGGAAGAGCAGCTCGCGCGGCATGCAACCCGGCCAAAGCGATGCAACTACCTCCACTGGAAGGGCGGCAAGATCTCGCACATGGATTTCCACGAGTATGCGGAAGAGTTAGGCACGCCGTTCTGGGACTTCCACCGCGCGAACCTGCATCTTGAGCTTTTGAATCGGGCGAAGGAACTCGGTGCGACAATGGAGACTAATTCAAAAGTTGCAAATATCGAGTACGAATATCCGGAGGAAGGGAGGACGATTGCGGTCGCTGTGTTGGAGAACGGGAGCAGAAGGAAGGCAGATTTGATCGTTGGTGCCGATGGAATCAATAGTAGATGCAGAGAGATTTTATTGGGTCGTCCGGATCCTCCGGTTCTGACGGGCGATCTTGCGTATCGGTTGCTGTTGAATACGGAGGATATGATGAAGGATCCTGAGCTAAGGACATTCATCGAGAACCCGCAGGTCAACTACTGGATGGGTCCTGATGCACATGCCGGTATGTTCTGAACCGCTCACCAATCGGTTGCAACTGCTGACTCGTCGCAGTAAACTACGTTCTTCGAGGTGGCAAGCTCTTCAACATGGTCCTGCTTGTACCTGACGATATGCCCGCCGGTGCCAACACAGTCGCCGGTAACGTAGAAGAAATGTGCGCCTTGTACAAAGACTGGGACCCGCGAATTCCCAAATTGCTTGCACTCTGCGATTCGGTCTTCAAATGGCGCCTTTGCATCCGACCAAACCTCAACCCTACCTGGTCGCACGAGAGTGGCGCCTTTACCATCTTAGGTGACGCCGCACATGCCACGCTTCCATATCTTGCCTCTGGTGCTGGTATGTCACTCGAGGATGGCCACGTCCTGGGTCTCTGTCTCGGGCGCCTGTCAGGAAAGTCCGACGTTGAGAAGAAAAAGGCGCTCAAAGTGTACGAGCGATGTCGACGCGAGCGCACCGAGAAGGTTGTTGCGCGTGGAAACCTACAGCAACACCTGTATCATGTGCACGATGGTCCTGAACAGCAAGAGCGTGACCGCCTTCTCAAGGAGTTTTCAGTGTTCAATGGCAGGGGGAAGCCGGTAAGCGAGCAGGAGCTACAGGAGAAGGGCTTGGAGGATAATTCCGATCCATTCCCGTGGCGATGGCACGGTGTAGGCAAGTGGCTGCTTCCGTATCAGTGTGAGCTTGATGTCGAGCAGCGGTGGGCTGAGGTAGAAGGCGAGGCTGCCAGTATGGGATCGAGACGAAGGGCGAGCACCGAAGTGAGGGCGCAGTTGTAGGAGGCTGGTTGAGTTGAACGTACGAGACTTGCATGGTTCGAAGTTCAGACGAAACATCTATTGTAAACCTTGATACCTATCACTATCTGAAGCACTAGAGTTCTTTCTCTTCCACGCATGCGAGAGGTTGTTCAACGCGCAACGCGCCGCTGCCTACCCGCTCCTCCATTCGTATACTGCAATCTAAGTATTCGTACTGACATTCAAAGCATGGCTTCCAGAGAGATGCCCGAGCCGCTACTCGACAAGCAGCTCTCCTTCAAGCCCGAAAGACAGCCTTTTTACACCTTCTGTGATGGCGCTTGGTTGCCTTTCACAGACAACGCGAGCTGGAATACACATGTAGACGGACTAAAATCTCTCGCCCTGATCCCATGGAACATCGATTTCATGGCCCCAGAGCCGCAAGCGCGTATGGCTTCTGCACTGGACCACCTTGAACACTTGGTCTCTACTGTACCACCATCCTCAGCAGTAGTCATCTTCCTCCAAGAAATGATAGACGTGGGATGCTTGCTCGACTTGGAAATCCGGCTACGGACAGGTCACCCTCGTCGACCCCCGACTCAGCATCCACGCCGTCTCGCGTCTCCATCTGATCAGTGAATTTCAGCACTCTTCGTTGACGTCCGCTTGAGTCCTTCTTCTCATGGTTCTGAGAGATGGATGCTGCTTTGCAACGTCCATCTTGATACCATGACCGACGATCTGCGTCCTATTCAGTGGAAAGGTATCGCCCATCATCTACAATATATCAACGCGGGGATCGCCGTGAGCATTCTCGCTGGCGACTGTAATGCTAATCGGCCGCGAGACGGGATGGACCTCCAGAAGAATGGGTTCAAAGGCGCGCATCTGGAGCTTGGTGGTGTGGAAGATGAACGAGGTGCGACGTGGGGTTTTCAAAGTATAGAGTGGGAATAGTGGGGACGGAAGAGGTTAAATAATCAGGTGTTTTTGGGCAATGTCGGGGTTGGCTCGCTAAGAACGATTGGAGTAGGCGTAGAGATGGGTGACGTTCTGGCGAGGAGGACGTTAGAAAGAAAGGAGAGGCTGACGTTTGTGACGGACCACTATGGGCTGATGGGTATTTATAGCATCAAAGGTGAGTTTGCTTGAGTAAATATAGCAGACGTGGGCTGGATTAGGGAAATCATGATTTGAAAGTCGATTTAATTTATCATTCTAGCACTTCTCCGCAACATGGGTAGATATCTATGCTAGTCTTAACCATTCCCAGCGCCGGCAATGCAATCAAGTACAAGTATGCGTACCTAACATACTTGACCTCGGTCATGCAGAAGCAGTAGCCTCTCCATAGAAAGGGTAGTCAGTGTAGCCCTTCTGCGGCGGGTCAGCACCGTAGAAGGTCGTACGATCGTATGGGTTCAGCTCAAGGCCCTCAGCCAATCTCCGAGGAAGATCAGGATTTGCGATGAAGTGGCGTCCGAAAATGATGAGGTCTGCGTCACCAGCGTCGAGCTTGGGTACGGCATTGTCGCGGTTGAAGTTGCCAGCAGCGAGGAAACGGACATTGCCCTTGGCGAGGACTTCGCGGAAGCGAGAGAGGTTGTTGGTCTTGGGCTTAATGGAGAGCTCGGCCTCCACCCCTTCGTTGGGGTTGGAGGTGTAGGAGGAGAGGGCATCGAGTTTGGCTTGCTCGTCGAGGACTTCGTCGAAGCGGGGCTCAATCCTAAATAGAGGTTAGCATGGAGGTGAGACTAGACGCCGGTCGAGACTCACATGTGTACATATGCTGGTCGCTCATCTTCGGGCAGAGCAGCAATCTTCTCGCAGAGGTACTCCCAGTGCTCGTTCGGCTTGCTGTCCTTGGTGTCTTGGAAGTAGTTATACGGCGACAGCCGGATGCCGACACGGTCAGCGCCAATGGCCTTGCAACACTCCTTGATGACTTCAAGGGGGAATCGAATTCGGCCGTCGATAGAACCGCCATACTCGTCAGTCCTGTTGTTGACATTGTCGTGCAGGAACTGCTCAAGCAAATATCCGTTCGCGCCGTGGATCTCGATACCGTCGAAGCCAGCCTCGCGTGCTTTCTTCGCTGCCTCGCCCCACTTCTTTGTGATGTCGTGAATCTCATCGACGGTCAATGCCCGTGGTGGGTTCTCCTCGCAAGAAACCCCGTCGAGCCAATTACCGGTCATGGGAACGGTGCCTGAGCTTACGGTCTGCTCGCCGTTGCGGAAGGAAGGCGGTGAGGCGCGACCAGTGTGCCAAAGCTGGGAAAAGATGTAGCCGCCCTTTGTGTGGACGGCATCAGTGACCTCCTTCCAGGCGGCGACCTGCGAATCTGTGAAGCATCCTGGTGCACCGGGGTAGTTTCCAGCCTACATCGTCAGCACTGTTGCATTTGTAATTATCCAGAAACCTACATATTTGAAGATGTCGGTGGCTTCAGTCAGCTGCAAACCGCCTTTCGTCGCTCTCTGGCTGTAGTATTCTTTGACCAATTCGTTGGGCAACGTGACGCCGTCGCTTTCCTTGGTAGAACGCATGCGGGTTAAGGGCGCTTGCACTATCCTGTGCTCGAGATTGAGCGGGCCAAGCTTGAAAGGCGTGAACAAACTCGTATCCTTGAGGGGCCTGAAGCCTGGCGGGGTATCTGCTTTGGGCATTCTGAGGATTCGTGCGAGTGTTGGTTTTAGGTGGTTAATGGTTGCTGGGGAGGATAGAGAAGACACAATGGAGCACAAAAATGTGGAGGAATACAAAATTGTGGAGGAATACAAAAATCACGTTCCTGAGCCGAAGGTCTATATGGTACCTGATTTGCTCCGATCATTGCGCCATGCGTACACCCCAATCCCATGTTCGGGAGTGGTGTGGCAGAAATGGGGGGTACGTGGGAAACACTCACCCCTCCAGATCGCACTCCATGTGGACGGACCCACCGTAATAAGCGACGAAAGGTTCCGAAGATCCTGTGTAGGCTACATGTACCCTAGATGCCATCTTGTGTGTAAGCTTTCTTGGTAACGCTCTACACACGGATGACTTAGTCTATCTCCAGAACGTCAGCATTTCTTGGTCACTTCGCCGCAAGTATTTTGTCGTGTCATTGTAGTTTAGCAGCGAGCATACCGTAGAGTCGCATTCGCCCACTGCCCAGATGCAAGCATCCATCTAGGGAGTGGAGCGAGTGGAGCGCATGTATTGTAACGTGGTGTAGCAAGGGACAAGAGTGGGGTGAGCGATAGTTGCGGGCCGCGGCGGGGTACGCGATTAGGGACGCCGCACCATCAAATCCAGCCAATGAGTACAGGGCTGTACGTGAGACGGGAATAGGCGCATGCTGACCTTCACCATTTGAAGAGCTGTACGTGGCGGTCTCTGTTGGTGAACCACCTGGTCCCTTCTTGACCCAGCATCCAGTTCGGGGGCCACTCGATTTGAGCTCTGCATTGAGCTCCAAGTTAACTCAGAGGGCCTCATCGATCATGGCTCTCCCAACGCCACCCAAGACAGCCGCTAGTCCGCCGCGCGTTGCTTCCGCCGCCGAAGCACTCACACCACTCATTCAATCGACATACAAATCGCCTGACATCAACTGCTATCTCAATGGACGGAAGACGACCATCTCTAATGCGAATCCGCACTGGACGCTGTTGGACTACATCCGCGCCCAGTCAAATCTCAAGGGCACAAAACTGGGATGTGGCGAAGGAGGGTGCGGTGCATGTACAGTTGTATTACAGGTTCCAGACACATCTGACAAGAGGAACATAAAGCATTTGGCGGTCAATGCCTGCTTGTTTCCGTTGGTTGGAGTTGATGGCAAGCATGTCATCACCGTCGAAGGCATCGGCAGTGTGGAAAAGCCGCATCCTCTCCAGGAGAGAATCGCAAAGATGCATGGTAGCCAGTGCGGGTTCTGCACACCCGGAATAGTCATGAGCTTGTATGCCATGGTGAGGAACTCGTACGATCCGGAGACGAAGAAATTCACGCTTAGTGAACGTGACATCGAGATGGAAGGCCATCTGGATGGAAACCTCTGTCGATGCACTGGCTACAAGCCGATTCTGAATGCAGCGAAGACCTTCATTGTGGAAGACCTTCAAGGCCAGCTTAGCGAAGAACCTAGTATTCAAAGCTCCGAAGATGGTAAAGCCGAGAAGGAGGTTGCTGATCTTGTGAGAAACGGTTGTGGTGGGCCGTCGAAAAGTTCTTGTGGAAGACCTGGTGGTTGCTGCCGCGACAAGCCTACCATTCCTTCGGATAGCAGCTCCAACGACAGCATATCAGAAGCATCGACACCGCCCACAGAGCCTGCAGACTCTCCAGGGGATGGGCACATTCCCGCGATCGTTGCTGTCTCGGATAAGCCGGAAACTGACCCTGCTGTCAGCGGCGCGACGTATGCGAAGCCGTTGAAGAGCAAGGAGAAGGAAAGCACAGGCAAAGAGACCAAGACGACAACATCTCTTGAGACCGAAATTTCCAGGACAAAGCAAGGAGTTCCAGTCGTTCAGTTCAAAGAGTATGTTCCAGATACGGAGCTTATTTTCCCACCTTCTCTTTGGAAATATGAGCCACAGCCTCTGTGCTATGGCAATGGGAAGAAGATCTGGTTCAGGCCAACGACGTTTGATCAGCTCTTGGAATTGAAAGATGCATATCCTTCAGCAAAGCTGGTTGGTGGTGCGAGCGAAGTGCAAGTCGAAGTGCGTTTCAAGAACTCTGACTTCGCGGTTTCGGTGTACGTCTCGGATATCCCTGAATTGAGGCACACAAAGCTACCACTCGAGGCTGAACTGGAGACATCCAGAGAGCTGGTTATTTCTGCCAACACTCCACTTACAGAGCTCGAAGCTATCTGCAAACAGGTCTACGCGAAGCTGGGAAAGCGTGCAATGGTACTCGAAGCTTTACGCAAGCAGCTCCGCTACTTCGCTGGACGACAAATTCGCAACGTCGCCTCGCTTGCCGGTAACATCGCAACTGCCTCACCGATTTCAGACGCCAATCCCGTACTCCTCGCTGCTGGTGCGACGCTCGAGGCTGTCAATAAGTCGAAAGGAGTCCTGGAGCTGCCCATGAATAAGTTCTTCGTTGCGTATCGCACCACAACTTTGCCGCCGGATGCGGCGCTGAGTCGCATCAGAATACCTTTACCAGCACCTAACGTACGCGAGGTGTTCAAAGCGTACAAGCAAGCCAAGAGGAAGGACGACGACATTGCAATTGTCACCGCTGCCTTCCGAGTAAGGCTCGATAAAGATGACAATATTGAAGAACTCTCACTCGTATATGGTGGAATGGCACCAACAACCAAAGACTCTCCCAAGACGCAGGCAGCCTTACTAGGTAAGCGGTGGTTCCACTCGGAAACATTGGACATCGCGTTAGCCGGCCTACTTGAAGACTACGACCTTCCCTTTACAGTTCCTGGCGGCATGGCCGACTATCGCAAGACTTTGACTCTGTCGCTGTTCTTCCGCTTCTGGCATGAGTCTGCCGCTGAACTCGGACTTGGTGACGTGGATACAGAGGTCATCGATGAGATCCATCGTGCGATCTCGACGGGTGCGCGCGATGACGTGAATCCATATGAGCAACGGATCGTTGGCAAGCAAATCGCCCATCTCTCTGCACTCAAACAATGCACTGGAGAGGCAGAATACATCGATGACATGCCTCACTTCGAGCGTGAGTTGTACGGCGGCTTGGTTCTCTCCTCGAAAGCGCATGCAAAGCTACTCAGCGTCGATTGGGAGCCTGCTCTGGCCATGCCTGGCGTAGTTGGGTATCTCGATAAGGACTGTCTCCCGAAGGATCAGAACATTTGGGGTTCCATTAAGAAAGATGAGCCATTCTTCGCCGACGGAGAAGTTCGGCATCATGGGCAGGTCATTGGCATGGTGTATGCTGAGACCGCACTGGAAGCGCAAGCTGCGGCAAAGGCCGTCAAGGTTGAATACGAACCTCTCCCTGCGATACTGACTATTGACGAGGCTATCGAAGCGAACAGCTTCTTCCCGCACGGCAAACTTTTGAAGAAAGGTCTTGCTCTTGAGGACAAGATGGAGGAAGCTTTTGCGATGTGCGACAGAACATTCGAAGGGCAGACCCGCATGGGCGGTCAGGTAAGCATATGTCTGTATTTGCAATGATACGTAGCTGACACCAAATCCAGGAACACTTCTACCTTGAGACAAATGCTGCGCTTGTGATCCCTTCCGGTGAAGACGGCTGCATGGAGGTTTGGTCATCGACGCAGAACACTATGGAGACTCAAGAGTTCGTGTCCGCCGTCACCGGGGTGCCGAGCAATCGCATCAACGCACGGGTCAAGCGTATGGGTGGAGGTTTCGGCGGCAAAGAGTCACGTAGTGTTCCTTTCGCTTGCTACCTCGCTATCGCAGCGAAGAAGGAGAAGCGCCCGATGCGCTTAATGCTTAACCGCGATGAAGATATGCTTCTCAGTGGGCAGAGACATCCTGTTCAGGCACGCTGGAAGGTGGGTGTGTCGAAAGAGGGGATGTTGCTTGCCATGGAGGCAGATGTGTACGACAATGCGGGCTTTTCGCAAGACATGTCCGGTGCTGTCATGGACCGCTGCCTCACGCACTTCGATAACTCCTATGAGTGTCCTAACGTCCTCCTTCGAGGCCACGTCTGCAAAACAAATATTCACAGCAACACAGCCTACCGTGGATTCGGTGCGCCTCAGGGCCAGTACTTCTCCGAGACGATCATGTACAACATCGCGGAAGGCCTGGGAATGGATATTGACGAGGTGCGACAGAAGAATCTCTACAAGGTCGGGGAACACACTCCTTTCCTACAACTCATCGACGAAGACTGGCATGTTCCAATGATCCTAAAGCAGCTGTCAAGGTCTGCAGACTACGAGAAACGAAAGAAGGCAACCGAAGACTTCAACGCTAAGAACCGCTGGAAGAAGCGCGGCATATGCTTAGTGCCTACCAAATTCGGCCTCAGTTTTGCAACTGCCTTGCATCTGAACCAGGCTGGCGCATACATCAAGATATACCACGACGGCAGTGTACTATTACATCACGGTGGTACCGAGATGGGCCAAGGCCTATACACAAAGATGTGTCAGATCGCTGCACAAGAATTGGGCACCCCACTTGACGCGATCTTCACGCAAGACAGCTCAACATATCAGATCGCGAACGCTTCACCCACAGCCGCCTCGTCAGGATCCGATCTCAATGGCATGGCAGTCAAGAATGCATGCGATCAACTCAACGAACGCCTGAAGCCATATCGCGAGAAGCTAGGCAAGGATGCGGCGCTCAAGGAGATCGTCCACGCTGCCTATCTCGATCGAGTCAACCTGGCAGCCAACGGCTTCTGGAAGATGCCTAGAATTGGCTACCAGTGGGGCAACTACGACATCAACACCGTCAAGCCTATGTACTATTACTTCACGCAAGGCGCGGGTTGTTCAGAGGTAGAAGTCGACTTGCTGACTGGAGATTCCACGGTTTTGAGAACCGACTTGATGATGGTAAGATCTCTTGCTCTTTGCATACAGCACACACTGATTTACCCAGGACGTTGGCAACTCTATCAACCCCGCGATCGACTACGGTCAAATCGAAGGCGCCTTCGTTCAAGGCCAGGGTCTCTTCACGATGGAGGAGTCTCTCTGGACGCGCTCGGGTGAGCTCTTCACCCGTGGTCCGGGCACATATAAGATTCCTGGTTTCAGTGATATACCGCAGGTGTTCAACGTGAGCATGCTGCGGACAGACAATGATGGGAAGCCACTGTCATGGAACCATCTGCGCAGTGTGCAAAGCAGCAAAGGCATCGGCGAGCCTCCGTTGTTCTTGGGATGCACGGTCTTTTTCGCGATGAGGGAGGCCATTAAAGCGGCGAGGAAGATGAATGGACGGAGCATCCTAGGAGGAGTAGGCAAGGATGCCTGGAAGTTGGACAGCCCTGCCACGGCGGAGAGATTGCGCTTGGCGGTAGGGGATGACTTGGCAAGGCGGGCCGAAGTGAAGCGCAAAGAGGGCGAAACAAGTTTCTTTGTTGCTGTGGCATAGATAGGCCCATGGAGATGGATGCCTTAAGTATTTCGCGGCGTTGGAGTGCGATTTCACGATTTGTGTATAGCATACATGATATACTTAGATGCGCAAGGCTGCAACACGATTATCGTTTTGGATAGCAATCCACCGCTATTGTAATTGTTTGAAAACATTGATGAGGTGTCGATAATGGCCCGTCACGTATCGACAGATGGCTTCGTGATGCCATGCGCTGTCAGCGATCGGACGTTCGAATGCTCCTACTTACGCGACGATTCCAACCTTCATCGGTACAATGCTCTTTCCAACAACACGCCAATCAGTTATCTTTCGATAGTCGGAGAATAAACCGACGATGCCGACGCACTTTCGTTGCTATCACCACAATGTTCCGTATCTTCTGTTTTCTGCTGTGCTGCAACCCGGATTCTTTTAACCGCCATACACGACTCTTGGGTAAGCGCGCCGACGGCGATGTGTCAGGGACATTGGCTTAAGCTTCGATACGGATGGGACTGCAAGCATCAGCCTCATCCATCGGGTAGTTCATGCGCGTTCTTGCGGCGCTGCGCGCACACTATACCGATAGTGGCAACGCGATGCCCCCACCCTTATCTTCCTCCTACCCCACTTCTGCCATTCTCGTCGGCTGGCTCGAGTGACCCCGCAATCTGCATACGCGTTTTGCGCTACCGACCATCAGCGTGCTGGCTCGTCCGAGTATGCGCCTATCTGGGCCGTGGCAAAGATGTCGCCGGCTTCCAGACGACGGATAGCGCCGTCTCGGATCTTTTCCGACCCCCATGATACTATCTCCGCATCCCCCAACCTTCGACGTCCGACCAAGACGTGTGTCACTTTGTGTTCGAGCGCTGAGCATCGTTCATGGCTACGACAGCTTCCACAATGCCGCGAGGACGGAGGAGGAAAGACTTGAGCAAAAACGGGGAGAAAAGATTCATTTGCCAGAATGATGGATGTGGCAGGAGTTTCACCAGGGCTGAGCATCTGCAAAGGCATCTGCTTAACCATTCTACGGGCGAGTTCACCTGCTCGAGATGCAGGGCACATTTCAAGAGGAGAGATTTGCTCGGTAAGGGACCGCGTCTTCTTTCATGAGTGGGCCGAAACGGACATCGACCCAACACGTGCGTCCACTTTTCCACTTTGGTCATCGCCCAAGAGTGGATGACTTGCACAGTCAATTCCCTTCCCACCTCACCTGTCCTAGGGCCCATGCGGTCAGTGTCGGACAGGTCGCTAACACTATGCAGACCGCCATATGGCAAGACACCGCCAAAAGGACGAAGAAGCTGGAGCTGAAGGTCAGGGTATCCTAAACACGCGCAAGCGCATGTGGAAGGACGCTGAAGGTAAAATCGTAACCAAGAAGCCTAACTTGGGTTCCTCCGTCGACGGCCGAGAGCATTCTAGCTCTGCACCCCAACAGTCACAAGCAGAGGACCCACTGCAGTCACTCTCGGAGCTCACCCAGTTCGAGTCTCGCGAACACGGCGCGCCAATATCTCCACTTTCATGTGACCCTTCGCTCTGCCACTCTACGTTCGACGACCACGACTCTGGCATTGCAAGCGGCTACCCTCCTACTAACTTGGATGTGAACGCACTGTCTGGATCCGAATCATTGTCTCCCATTGACCAGCAATTCTGGTCTACCAGTCTCCCTCAACCTGAACCGGAACCTCTTGCACCTCTAGTATTCAACGATGCTCCGTTTGACGACATCTTCAACCCGGATACGGCAAGCTCTTTCAACAATCCATTCACAACCATGAACAATTATCAATGGCTGTTCTCTATCGATGGCTTCGAGCAACCATCAATACAGCCTGTGATGAATGACCCTTTCTCTCCATTTCAGTTTAACAATTCGGTTTCTCGACCCAGTCATGTCTTCGATCTACACCTTGATCATTTGATCGTCGACGACGACAACAACAACAACAACAACAACAACAACAACAACAACAACAACAACAACAAGCCTCGGTCTACTGCAGCAAACTACGGCTCTGGTCCTTCGCAGAGAACGGACTCTCCACAGCAAATGTCGCCACCAGCTGCATTCGTTACTCCACCATTGACGGAGAATACACAAACAAGCCGTAAACCCTCTGAGCAAGAGGAAGCCACACAGAGCAATATGGTCAACGCCTTCTCAGATGCTTTTCCACAACAGTCGGGCAGCACTCAAACCCCTTTGGATCTCGAGCGACCGATGTCGCTACTGCAGCCATCGAGATGCTTGCCCATCATCGACGAGCTAGCCCGCCAACAAGTACTAGATTTGATCGATATTGCTCAGCCCACTGCTCCGGATGGCAGCCTAGTCATGCGCGATCACCCGCTTCTATCGCTCTCATGTCTCCAGACGTACTGTGACCTCTTCTTCACTCGCTTCAACACAACATATCCTTTGATCCATATGTCGACGTTCGACCCATGTAATGTTGATACATTGCTGCTGGTTTCGGTCTTACTGCTCGGAGCTACATACGGGGAGAAAGATGCGCATCAACTCGCTGTAAGTATACTCGACTTAGCTCAGACCAAAATTTCAGGCATTAATTGTGCATCCGGGGGTAACTCGGACTACAATATGGGATCCGAACTTTCTAGATATAATCTAGTTTGTCAATATAGCTCATCAATACGTTGTGACTGTAACTGACAACAGCTAGGTCTGCATCCACGACGTCGTTCGACCACAAATTTTCGCGAACGCTGGTTTCTCTGCGAAGCCGGACCTCTGGGTACTACAGACCATCTTGCTGGTCGAATGTTTTGGCAAGAGCCGAGCTGGCCAGAAACAGCATGACATGAGCCACCTGTTCCACGGCCTTTTGATCAATCTGATCCGGCGAAGCGATTGTCAATCGATCCGCCCACCAACACTTGAAGACGCGACGGACGATCTAGAAGATGATTGGCGGACCTGGGTAGACGCTGAGCAGAAGAAGAGGCTTGCCTTTCTCTGCTTCATGTGGGACACACAGCATGCTGTTCTATTCTGCCAGTCCTTGTGTATGTCGGCATTCGAATTACGGTCGAATCTACCATGCGACCAATCGCTCTGGGAGGCCGACTCAGCAGAGAGCTGGCACCAGCTTCGCCAGAAGCAACCTTCAAGTCTCCTCTTCTTATCCTGCCTGAAGATGTACCTCAACCCCTCCGCTTCGGTTTCCGTCCCCAAGAACCTCAACGCACTATCTCGAGCGCTACTTCTACACGGACTGATGTCTATCGCCTGGGACATGCAACGGCGGGACCAGACATCCCTCGGCGTCGTCGACACAAATCCGCTCGGCAACTGGCAAACCCGTCTGGCAACATCATACAAGGCTTGGGACAAGGACTTCGAAGCGTTTTCCTCATTCTATTTAGGGCGCTTGCCGTCTGCGACACATGCTCTTGCCAAAGAATTTCAGGCTTTCCACACAGCTGTCTCCTCTCTGTACCACTCCGCACACATCCTCCTCCATACCCCGTTCCTCGACCTCCAAATCTACGCCGGCGCAAGACACATCCTTGGCCGCCCCGTCGCACGAGCAGACTACGCTCGCAGCCAGAAAGTTGTCAAGAAATGGGTCGCCGACAATCTCAAAGAAGCTGGCAAAGCAGTTTGGCATGCCGCTGCGCTCGTCGAGCAAGGTATTTCCATCCTTGACACCGACTCGTCGTCCAGCGACCTCGGAGGCAGCCGTCTTTGGCACCTGCCTTGGGCGGTGTATCTTGGTACGCTGACTGTTTGGGGCGTGTGGTATGCGCGTCCTGTCTCGCCACACTCATCTGGTCCACACGATGAAGATGAGGATGAGATTATATGGGACCCGCAGGCAGAAATGACAGGCTTGTTGGAGACGATTTTGAAGAGTAACGGGGAGCGGCTTTTGGAAGTTGGCTACGAAAGGGGAATTGCGGGAGGTATGGGCAAGAGAGGTACGAATGGGTTAGCTGCTGTCGTCAGTCGGTGTTTAGGGAAGGTGCGATGGGCCGTTGTGCATGATGGGATGATGGTGCTCAGGGGTCTAGTGCAATGGAGGTTGGTGGGCGGAGGAGGGATGTTGTGAGCGATGTGACGATCAATAACGCTATGATACGGCGTTGGGCGCATAGGCAATTGGTACAATTGCGGGTTACACCCTTCTTGTGAACTCGAGAATATGGAACGAAGATACTCCAGTCTTAACGATTCTATATCAAGTTACGACGCTAGTATATATTCAGCGGTATCTCTGTGTTAAGACGCCAGAAGTCATCACTCATGACCAGACGCGCGGCAATGGGCTGAGCCAACGTTACATGCTGCAAACCCGACTGTCCGGGACGCCGCTGGTACAGCTCTGCCCGAAACTAAATCTGCAGCAAAAGAAGAGCATCGTACATTGCATCACCAAGTTCATGCTCGCTCTTTACAACCGAGAGATTCCTTGTGCAGGCATCATCTCACCAGACAACACAATACCAATCTCTGCCGCCCAAGGCTCGATCAGATACCGATCCTGCGCCCTTTCTCTTCGGCGACCGCGACTAACGAAGTCCACACCGCCCCCGCAACCCCCCAGACCACGCGCGCCTTCCTCATCTCGCTCTGCGAGCGCCAACGCGAATGGACGAAGAAAGCCGGGCTTGGCGTGAACAACAAGATCTGGGACGGCTTCGTGTCGATGATCACCCGCCTGCACGAGCTTGGCTTTCTCCCCGGCAACGAAGCCTTCCACTTCTCCCATGGGGCCCTACATCCTTCCAACATCCTTGCCGAGGTCGCCAGCGAGATCAGCATTCGCGTGACTGGCGTGCTGGACTGGGATCTCGCCTGCTTCATACCTGAATTCGTGTGCACACGTCCGCTGTTTTATCTCTGGGGCAAAGGGGGCGCGGAAGATGACCTGGAAGAGATGGCGACGTTTGATACTGAGGATGGGGAGAAGTCGGAGCTGAAGTGTGAGTATGAGCGTGCGGTCGATGACCAATTTGGTGGCTGGGCTGCGCCTGAAGTTGTTCTCGCACGGAACATGTATCATTGTTTGACGTGGGGAATCGTGGAGCCGGTGGATAAGATGGAGGCGAAACTGGTGATTAGGCAGTTTGAGACGTTGTTTTCTAAGGAGTCTGGACGGCGTGATCATGTCTATGTGAACCCTTCCTGATATGTGGCCGTTGTTGCTCCAATCCGACTTGAACAGGGGTAAGCCTCGCGTGGTCAGTAGCCCACAAAGAAATCCTACTGTCAAATATGGGAGGATACCTCGTCACAATCAATTACGCGTTCTAGGCCCAGTATCCTGATTGTGAATCCGTGTTGCATTCCGTGATTCCGGACACTTGACTAGGAGCAGAAGAAAGCTGCTACTTCGATGGCGGCTTCTCCCCAGCCTCGACCTCCTTGTCCAATACAAAGACACTCCCATACCCATCCTTAATCACCTCATCATCCACGATCATCGTCACGAAAAACTTCGCCTTCCTATCACCAACACATTCGCTCCTCTGGTGGTGGCACCCTGGCGCCTCGTACCAGAATTCACCGACGCTGGACGTAATGGGTTCGTTGCCGTTCATCTGGTTCAAGGAAGTACCCTCGATAGGTACAGCAACGATGGCTGCGCCACCGTGGCGGTGAGAGGGAGTCGCGCTACCTGGGGACATCTCGACGGTTCCAACGACGATCGTTTTGCCGGGCAGGTTGGAAGGGTGGAATGTTTGGAGGATCTTGAAGTCTTCACGTGGCTTTCTGGTGACACTAGTCAGTATAGTTGTGCTGCTTAGAGTATATCGAATGTACCCTTCAATCTGCCATACCCCATCCACTTTGATGACGTTTGGTAATTTGAGTTCACTCATAGTGATCTTTGATGCTGCAGTCTGTGGAGATGTAGTGATTTTTAGAAACTGGTGCTTTTGCGCTTTACAACGATGGCACCTTCCACATGCAATTATATAGTTTATTATACGTCCAGTCGATGTATGATGCTCGGTAAGCCATAACATCATGTCCCCTAGTCGGTTGGATTGCGCAAGCCGCGAAGCTCAGAACCAATGGCTCTGATGCCGACACAGAGCTACCGAACGCCGAGTGACCGAAAGCATTTTGCGGGACGGTAGACCGCCGAACCCTTCTCAAATAATCTTCATATGAGCTTATTGGAACAACGTGACATGCAAAAGCGAAGTTCGGCCGGGTTGACGTTGCTTGAGATGTACTCGTAGAGTGTATCGTCCATTCAAGGAAAGTGCACACGCGACACATAGAAAATGACGTCACTCGGAAACCTCCGACTTTTCCCTTCGCCACGAACGTCTCAACTACTTCGAAAGATAGCTGACTTACGGTCTTGTTGCCCTGACCAAAAAACCTAACACCAGACATGTCCTTCCGCACCACCTTCTGCGCCATCTTCGTTATAACAGTCGCGCACGGGTTCGCGCTACAACACGAAGATGCAGCACAACACCCCCTGCGGCCTTTGGAATCAACAATCGACGATGTAGATTACATTTCCCATCATTGGGGACAACTGTCCACGTACAAATATAACGCGCCAGGACTATTCGGCGTGAAGAAGGTCGGGCTACCCAAGGGCTGCCAGATCGAGCAGGTGCATCTGCTGCAAAGGCACGCTGAGAGGTTTCCCCACCCAGGGGATGCACAAGACGGCTTGAATATTGAGAAATTCACCGAGAAGGTTGTAAAAGCTCCCAACGACGGCAAACTTTTCAAAGGTCCTCTGGCCTTCCTGAATTCATGGCGGAATACTCTTGGTGGTGAATATCTCACTGGCACTGGTGCCATGGCTGAGATAGCGTCTGGTGTTCAATTTTGGAATCTATACGGCCGACTACTCTACAATGCTTCGGAAGGACAGCTCGGATACCAACCCGAGGACGTGGATAAGAGACCGTTACTACGGACCCCCTCGCAAAGTAGGATGCACAATAGTATGATCAACTGGGCTTTGGGATTCTTCGGGCCTAGCTACCAGGAGTCTGCGCAGTTTTCATCAAATTGGACTGACGCTTTCCGCACACTCATCATACCCGAGATTGATCCCGGGCCGTGGAATAACACCCTGGCCGGTAAGCATGCTCCCAGATGCCAAACTTTTGGGCTATCGCTAATGTTATGCCAGCTCATCATTGTTGCAATAACTCCGAAGCACACGGTATTGGTACTATTGGAGATGACTATATGTGGAATTATGCAGGCCTTTACCTACCCCATGCCACAAAGCGTTTGTCGAAATATATGCCTAAGCACTTTGATCTGGAAATCAAAGACACATACGCCATGCAGCTCCTCTGTGCCTACGAGACTCAGTTCCTCGGGGTTTCTGAGTTCTGCAACCTCTTCACTCGCGACGAGTGGGAGGGCTTCGAACAGAGTCTGGACATTCGCTTCTTCTACAAGCATTCATTCGGAAATCCGACGGCACGATCCCAAGGGATCGGATATGTGGAAGAATTGCTTGCGCGGCTACAGGGGAAGCTCATCACGGAGAGCGATACCAGTGTTAACAGCAGTCTCACAGATAACGAAACAACGTTCCCGTTAGGCATGAAGTTCTACGCAGATTTCACTCATGACAAGATGATTCTGGCTGCGATCACCGCGCTGAGT